>NW_010530284.1:5141-39596 GCF_000687285.1 Phaethon lepturus | reverse complement strand
TGCTGAAAACTATGTATTCCAAGTCATGTTTTATTGTGGTGTTACAGAAACAGCAGAGATACAAGGGTGTTAGGAGCCAAAATCCAAAATAACCTTTGAAAAGGTTATTCCCAGTAAGCAGTACTTTCACAACAATCATGTAAGGTTACTATAGAAGACATAACACATTCCTAAGAGCTGTGAAAGGATCACTCGCCATCTGGTGCAACTTCCTTGTGGATGGTCAGGACAGCGCAGACATCTGGCAAGACTCAGCCAGGGCACATTGCCGCCTTCAATTGCTTGACACCCTCCCTTCCCACGGCCAGCGGAGCCTGCCGGGTTGAAGGGCACTGCAAATGAGGCCCCAGCAAAACCTGCCCCACCTCACACAGCTTCTCAGTACTCCCTGGCTGTGCTGTACTTCAGTTGTCTGCTTTCGTTGTCCTGAGGTCTGCAGCTTCTTTCTATAGACTTTTAGTGTCATTCCACTCATATGGGAAGCAGGACCCCAATACCTCCCAGGAGAAGATGTGATCAGTGCTGTTTTGCCTTCCTGCTCTGGGTTCAGAAACTCTTGCTTTTGTACATGGTGCAAGGATTCAACTTGTCCTTGTCTAAGACAGCTGCTCCACATCCAGCCTGGTTGCAGTGTCCACAGGAGTTCAGCCAACCCAAATGGTGCCTTTCCCAAAAAAAGAAGAAAACGTGATGGTGTGGGTGTGGTATAGCCCAAGCTCTGCTTTTCTTTGTCGTTGAAAAGGAGAAAACAGCTTCTTAATCTATTGCAGTCTTCTCCCTAAAACACACGGCAGAGGTAACTTGAAGGGCTACGTTCTAGAAATGATTCTCTTTCAGTTCATAGTCTCACAAGCTGTATGTGAAATTGTGCTGTACTGAAACAGTTAAAAACAAGTTGTTCCCTCTTCTGTATTTATTATGGATCCAATATGTATTTAGAAATATGTTAAAGGACTCTCGCTGTATAACCAATGGTTACATAGGTGTATGAAGCAGAATGTGATTCCCCATTCACAAAGAGAGTTTTCTGCTCTCAGAGCTATTTTTATTTGATTTCTAATCTGTGCTAAGACATCTGTGAATATGATATCTCATCCCAGACAGAAGAATTCTTAATCTGAAGAGAATGGAAATTAGCAGATATTCCAGTTTAGCATCCATTTACTAAACTAAATAACTTCTGTGTGCCCCCTTCTGGGGCAGGGGTTAGGGTTCTTTTTGTAGCTCTGAATTTCTATTTCAAGTGGAAGGAAAACATTTAACCAAATGTCTTATTAATGAGAGCCTAAAGAACAGCTTGAACTTGTAAACATTTCTTATTCACAGCAACGAAAGAGTCCAAAGACTTCGATTAAGCTTTTCACATCCAGAATGACATTCCTCTCACATGTTCTCTTACCAGCACCCTAAATTTACAGGCAACTTCAATTACCTTCAAATATGAATGTTGGAAGGACCTTTTTACAGACTACATCCTCTTTGGAAGTTGCAGGCAAATCTATCAGAATTTTGTCTTCTGCCAACAATGAGGATAAAATATATATACCTATCACTCAAAAGTTCAAAAGCTGTGGTTCCCAGGCTTTCATTCACAATACACACATTCAAGAATAACAAGTTGCATGTATATATCTAGTGAATGCCTTGTAGAACTATTAGCCAGAGAGCAAAACTAAATTGATCTAGCCGTTATCAGGCTTTCAGAATTTGAGCCATCAAATGCATTCCAGCTCAGATTAAAAAAACCCCAAAGACTTCCAAAGCCACATGTTCTTTTAGACACAGAGCAGCTTTCTTCCTGCATTTTTATATTTTAATCAGCCTCATGCAGTATGTTCAATCCTCCATGAAGGCAATTCAATTCCCAGAGCCAACAGATTTATCTTTTTTTTTTTCTGACTTAAAAAAGAAATCACTTCCAAGTGGTGGCAGAAAGGGATTGAAAAAACAGGACCTATTTACTTAAGATGTCCCACCATACACGAGACCTTCCCATTATTTTAAAAGTAGCATAGGGAGCTGTAACTGGGATAGTCTGTTGAAGCAACTTCCCAATACAGAAGATAAATAATTTATGAGACTGCTTGTTTCTGCTAGCTAATGGCTGTACACTACCACAGTTTAAATCTATTACTTGGGTTTCCAAAACACACAGCCAGATGTCTCTCAGTTACAAAGGTGTGAATCCTTGATTTTAGAAGATTATTCCAAACATATCATAATGTAATATGCTTAGTTACTGGGCATCTGTATCGTCCGTGTTACTATGCCCAAGTCTGTAGAAACTAACGTCCAGATACATACTATCCACCCCATGGAGGGGTGCTAACTGCCAGACGCTGCCTTTCCTGAGGGACTGCCCCAGTTTGGCCCCATAGCTCCTCTTATTTTCTGGGTCAGTGTACCAGATATCATCTCATCACATAGCTTAACATAGCACTATTTCATGTGTGGGGGCAGAAGTGTCTTGCCATGATGGCCACACAGCAGATGACAATGTGGCAGGTTGTCCAAGAAGGAATAATTACCTCCCAAATTTATTCTGCCATAGAACATTTGTGATGTATAGCACTAAAAGGAAGTGAAACATTAAGAATTTCAGAGCAGCACAGTTAAAGGTATTAAACAGCAAGAAAGAGCTATGGCACAACATGAAAACTCATGCAACAGCAGTGTTTGGTTTACTGTATAGCTTAGTAACACAATTAGCAGTTAGTCTTTACTATATCTTTACTCACGAGATTGACTGCTGGTGGTTCCTGTTAGTCATTACAGTCTCTGGACATATTAACTTGTATTAGAGTGGCTTTGCATGAGGAAGAAACCTCCCTGATCTCTGAACTGGTCCCTGGATCACACAGAATCACAGAAGGGTTGAGGTTGGAAGTGATGTTTTTTGTCCAATCCCCCTGCTCAAGTAGGGCAACCTAGAGATGCTGGCCCAGGACCATGTCCAGATGGTTTTTGAATATCTCCAAGAATGGAGAATCCACAGCCTCTCTGTGCAGCCTGTGCCAGTGCTTGGTCACCCTCACAGTAAAAAAGTGTTTCCTGATGTTCAGGGGGAACCTCTTGTGTTTCTGTGTGTGTCTGTTGTCCCTGCTCCTGCCACTGGACACCACTGAAAAGTGCCTGTCTTCTTTGCAACCTCATTTCAAGTGTTTATATACATTGATAAGATCCCCCCTGAGCCTTCTCCAGGCTGAATAGTCCCAGCTCTGTCAGCCTTTCCTCATGGGAGAGATGCTCCATTCCCTTAATGATCTTCCCATCCCTTTGCTGGAATCTTTCCAGTATGTCCACATCTCTCTTGTACTGGGGAGCTCAGAACTGGACACACCAGAGCTGAGTAGAGGGGAAAGATCATCTCCCTCAAACTGCTGGCAACACACCTCCTAATGAAGCCCAGGATACCATTCAGCTTCTTTGCTGCAAGGCCACATTGCTGGCTTATGTTCAACTTGGTGTCCACCAGGACTCCCAGGTCCTTTTCTGCCAAGCTGCTTTCCAGATGGGTGGTCTCCAGCATATATTTGTGCATGGGGTTGTTCCTCCACAGGCACAGGACTTTGCACTTTTAGTTGTTGAACTTTACAAGGTTCCTGCTGGCCCATTTCTCAAGCCTGTTGAGGTTGCTCTGGAAGGCAGCACAACCCTCTGGTGTATCAGCGACTCCTCCCAGTTTTGTGTCATCTGCAGACTTACTGAGGGCATACTCCATCCAATCATTCAGGTCATTAAATTTTTTTTTTTCATGGCTCTTACAGGGACTCTTCTGTTAATTCTGAATGCTGATTAGGCAGTTGGGCAGTAGATGAAAAATTTACGAGTAGCTAGCTTTATGAAAGCATACCCAAATTTACTAGTAACGTATTATAGAAAGGTGAAATCTGAGAGTCAGACTGGCCAGACCAATTCTAGCAAAAAATTTATCCCCAGGTAGAACATACTGCTCTCGTAGTGGAATGTTATTGGAACCACTTGTATGAGTCCCTTTTCCCTCATATAGTCTCACTTCAGGCTGGTCTGTGGACCCTGAGGTTTCAGGAGTTGTCAGCTACGCATTTACTATTCCAATGCAATGACTCATTATATCCCCCATGTTCTTTCAAAATTCTAGCAAACACTAGCTTGAAAACAGCTCATGTCTGCCCATCCATTCAGGATAAGATAATACCTTTTTGTTTTCCCTTATAAACAGCATATTTCTACTATATTGTCCATAGGACATGTATTAACGTGTCAGCCCCAGAAAAGACACAAGCTTAAGACACAGCTAGGACCTAAATCACCCATTAAGATTAATTGGATTAGGCTGCAGTATATACTTTCCAATAGGATATATTCTCCTCCATGTAACCGTCTGGGTATTACTGGTTAGTGCATAGTCTGTAGAGGTATATATATCTCTCGCCTTAGGGGATCCATACTTTTAAAAATGGATTTCTAGATCTACCTTTTACAGACATGTCATGGTTTAGCGCCAGTGGCAACTAAGGACCACGCAGCTGCTTGCTTACTCCCCCACGGTGGGACGGGGGAGAGAATCGGAACAGTAAAAGGGAGAAAACTCGTGTGTTGAGACAAAGACAGTTTAACAGGTAAAGCAAAAGCCGCGCACGCAGCAAAGCAAAACAAGGAATCCATCCACCGCTCCCCACAGGCAGTTTTTTCTCCTCATCGGCAGGCAGATGTTCAGCCATCTCCAGGAAAGCAGGGCTCCACCACGCATTAGTGATTACTTGGGAAGACAAACGTCATCGCTCTGAATGTCCCCCACTTCCTTCTTCTTCTCCTCAGCTTTGTATGCTGAGCATGATGTCATATGGTTTGGAATTTTTGGTCAGTTGGGGTCGGCTGTCCCGGCTGTGTCCCCTCCCAGCTCCCCGTGCAACCCCAGCCTGCTCGCTGCAGGCCAGCATGAGAAGCTGGACTGTCCTTGACTACTCAGCAACAACTCAAAACATCAACACGTTATCAACATTTTCTCATCCCAAATCCAAACCATAGCCTCACGCTAGCTTCTATGAAGAAAATTAACTCTACCCTGGCTGAAACCAGGACAAGAGACAACGTATTAAAACAATTCTATGTAATCTGATTTATTGAACTGTCCCTTTTAAATATTTTTTTATTCCTTTAGTAATATCCATCTGTAGAAGACCATATTAGAGTCTTTCTCAGACTACTGTTGTAATCACTGGATGAAAAGAGAAATCCTGGGTCATTAAATCCAATACCAATGGGCATAGGCAACAATGTAAAATAATTATTTTTATATATTATGACAGTAGATGTGTTTATCACCACCATTCTATAAGGAACAAAAAATCTTTATGTCTGGTGCAGTCCATAGATGCTGAAGCAAAACCCCCAACTAAAAAAATAAAAATTAATGTTGTTCTGGGAGAGCCTCGAAGAGTGAAACCTGTGGAATGGAGAGCCTGATTACAGTTCTCAGGTAAATGAAGAGTTTTGCTAGAGAAACTGAGTGTTGTAGTTATAGTCAAGATCTGGCTTAGAAACATTTCATGAGGTCAAGTATACTCTGCCTAGTATTTTGTAATGCTAATAATATTGTCTGTGCACCTATATATACTTAAAATCAGTTCCCTTTGGAGTCAATGGCAATTTAGTTCCATTGACTCCAAAGGGAAGGGGGGGAGAAATGCTAGAATTTGCCTTGATAATAAAGACTGTTTGAAAGATCAAGGCTTGTGACAATGCAGAGGTCAAAATTTAAGCAGTAAATTGAATAGTTGGTATGAAAACCTTAAAAAAACCCCTTTAAGTGAGTGTTACGGGTGCTACCATGTGAGATTATTATTACAGATACAGCTGAAATAGCTTGTATTTTGAGGTATGAAAGGAGCAATTCTATGAGCAATATGTATTTTGAAAGGAGAAAACTTAGCTGAAAGTACAACTCTTAAAAGTTTAACTCTTAATTTGTCTTTGTGTCACCTGTTAAATAATTGTCAAATCTTCCTAATTGAAAATTTCTTATCAAAATTGGTTTAAAAGCTTCGTGAAAAATATATTTTCTTTCTGGATGTCTGGAAGTTTGCTGTTACAGAAGTAGGTAATATCAAATCCAATAAATACTCATTGATGCAACAAAATGACTAAAAGTGGTATTTTTAGTGTTGGGATGCTGTCAGGAGGATTCAGTGCTGAGAACGGTCACTGGGGTGGGATGGCTGAAAAGGGCTGAGCTGATCTAACAGCTGCTTGCAATGGAGTGTTGTGGTCCTGCTCCTCCCCACCTCATTGCTTCCCTGCTTTGGTCCGTCCTGCTCGGGCAGGTATTCCTCTTGCTTGCACTCCTGCAGGTAGGCACCTGGTCCTTGAGCTAATTAATTTCATTAAACTGGTCCTTGTTTTGCTGAGGTTGTGAGCTGGAACCCATTCACAAAGGAGTCAAAGCGAGGCCAGGGCTGACAGAGGGTGGGGGAGCAAGGTGCTGTAGGGGGGAGTGGGGACAGAAGAGGGCAGGGAGGGAAGCAGGAGGGGCTGGGAAGGTGTTGCGTCTGAGTTCACTCTGGCTCATTGCTGGGGTGTCAGTCCTCTTGCTGTGCAAGAAGGTTGGAGCAGGAAAGACAGATAGGCACTTGTTCTTTACAATTCCGATTTACTTGATCCAACTGTATAGGGAGATAAAGCACTTTACATACAATTGCTGCAGCAGAAAAAATGTCGGGGGGGGTGGCAAATGAAGAAGGGGGATCTGTTCTGGGAGGTTAGAGGTGCAGATCAGGCTTAGTATCCATAACGGGGAGAACCAGAGCATGAGTAATTCCTCTCTTTGTTCTCCTCCATTGTCCCTGGCTTGTCAGGGCTGTGACTGCACCTTTCTGTTCTCCCTTCTCTGTTCTCATGATGTATGGAGGTTTCACACACCTTGGATATGGTTACGTACTGCGCCTGGCTCTGCCCAGCTCTCAAGGTTGCATTCCCATAGTGACCATCAAGTAACATCTGTGCTTTGTGTTTACACCTCCAGGTCATCCAGAATCCTCCTGTGCCTGTATTGTCAAGGCTTCTTCTATCATCCAATGCTTGTGCTCTCAATGGCTACAAATAACAGGATAATCCTTTTTGGCAACAGTGAGCTGTTGGATCTTCACCGTGTTGTACTCACTAATCCATGTTTTTTGCTATTGTAAATGAACGTGACGTTTTGGGGTTTTTTTGTGAGACCTAATAAAGTAGATCAGTATCTGATCCACAACTGAAAGAGGTAGGAAACTTTTGTTTGAGTTCAGTGGATTTTGAATCCAGTGGGTTTTTAATCAAGTCCTTATTGACCTTTTTGAATAAATAATATGCTGCTGTATATTTCTAAGTGAACATATAACAAGTCACTGAATAATATGGAGTTAGAAATAGGTAAATATTAAAGTTCAGAGATCTAAAATTGTCTTTGGTAGGAGGCTACTATATTCTGAAAGAATATTTAAGCATCTGATTCCCATAAAATGATTAACTGCCAAGATAAAAATTATGAACCTTGGGTTCGTTTTTGGACAATGCTTCTTTAAGTAAAGATGATAAAAGATGTGAAAGTGACTGTGGTCAATACAGTTGTGGAACAAGACGTAGTAACTGTAGAGCTCCAAGATTGGTTTCAATGCTCATGAAATTGTGGAGTTGGTTTAGAGATGTCCAGGAGAAAGTGTATGAAAAAACCCCAGAATTTGAAGTTAACTGTACAGAATAAAAGAGCATATGAAAATTGTGCAGCTATAAGTCGTAAGACTTCACCTCTGGGATATCACCTTCACCCACTTAACCATCTCTTCTTTTCACTGCAGAGAAAGCTTAAAGTCTGAACATCAGCTCTTTTGTCTGACAGAAGTGCAGCTTACAATCAAATGATGCCTTACATTGTTCTAGATCTAGCTCTTCTGAAGTCTACTATCAATGATGTATAAATGTTCAGCTCCCTTCCCTTCACTTCCCTTTTTCCTACAAGCTGCAAATAAGAATTAATGAAAAATGATTTGGCATATTATATAATATTTTCTTAAATTATAAGGCTTTCCCTAGAATGAAGGATGTTTATATATTTTCTTTTTTGTTTGTTTGTTTTTTAAAATCTGCTAGAGAACTTGGACAGAAAGACAATTTGTTTGGTGAAAGTACCTGTTGTTCCGTGCTGTTGTCACCTTGTTTATGAAGAAGACAATCACAGACCTGTCGTCATTGCCTAGTTGTGCTGCTTTATGACTTATCAACTAACAATATAAAGCAATAGATGCAAAGGTAAAATAGAAATTAAAAATCTTATGGCAAATTTTACTTCTTTTGTTTGTCACTTCTCAACAAGTTGTCCCAAGAACTGCAGTATCCCTAAAACAATGTAACTTGAGAAGATAGAAGTTATCTTTTGTTCCTTAGGATCTCATTTCATAACTGAGGACTTTTTCTACAGTGAAAGAAGAGAAGGACATAATTTTTGGTGGAATTTTTTAAATGATCCTAACAAGAAACTCTGAACTTTTTTGGCCTGGTTTCCTAGCAGGATCAACTAAATATCTCCTAAAACCCATTTCAGGGAGTGCTTACACTCAGACAGTTAACCAATGGCTTCAGTGTGTTGTTGAATTGTGCCTTGTTGAATTCAGCAAGGTTTCTGGGTAACCATCACATCCTGAAGAGATGAACTTTAGGCTCTTACTGTAAGGGAACTTGTCACTGCCTTTTAAGAGCAGAGCAGGCTATGGTGGTGTGTGTCAGGGTCACTCAAGAAGCCTGCCAAAATCAGTGGCATGTGGGAGACAGTTATATATAGCTTTTTACACTGTATGTCAAGTTAAAGTCTCCTTGAAAATCATAAATCCTGCTTAGTACCAGAGGTAATACTTGGAAAAGAGTAAGTACACAAAGTGAAGACCTGATGTGAGCGGAAGGAAACTAAAAGGGAAGTAGAAACATTAAAAAAACCCCACCCTTCACCTGGAACCATGGAGCAGAGTCCTGGAAAAGAGTAAGGTAAGGATGTGACATCCAGATGCGGGCAGATGGACTCTTTGAGAAAGGAGATTTAGAAAAAAATAACATTTCTTCTACTATGGCTGGACCTGGAGCTACAGTTGTCTGTAACAGTCTGCATCTAAGCCAGGATGAGTTAGTCAGAGTGAAGAGTACTGTATTCTCAACAAAACCAAAGCAATTGAAACATACAGGTTCCAAATGAAACCACAAAAGGAAGTAAAGTCCTTTGGAAGGTTTTTGACTGACATTAACTTAGTGAGTCGGGCATGAAATCATGCTACTTAGGCAAATTTCATTGTTAGAGATTGGATTTTGATTGGAATCAAAGATCTTATGTGATAAGTTGAACCTGGGAAATCCTCTCAGACTCTGCAGAAATCATTCAGTAGAAAATGAAAATATTAAAAAATACTTCCAAATGCTAGAAGGGGAGAGGTAGATACATTAAACATTGACTAAGGGAACATGAAACTGGAAAGTGGAAAGCTGTGAGGAAGCTAAATATATCAGAGAAACACTGTAGAGCAGAGGCCTACAAAGTTGTAAAGTTACAAGAAGAGCATGGGATGAGAAAGGTACATGGAACCAAACATATGTCCACAATTGGAAAACATGAAAACAATTGCAAGGTATGTTAGTATTTTGCAGGAGCGTGCAATCAGAACCAGCAAAATTAAAATAGAACAATCAGCAAGCACATTGACAGTGCCTGGTGTATATTTATCAGGAAGGCAATGCAAACAGGAATGAAGAGCGATTTTATATAGAGACAAAGTGCAAAAAGTTGATAGAGAAACATGTACTCCTTTCCTGGAGATTGGTGGACCTGTTGTGAATTATTAACTTGGAGCTAATGCTTGCGTAAATGTTAGATCTGAAAATATTGTAGAATATTGGAATAAGAAATATAAATGCATAGAACAAGAACCACTACAACGGAGGGCTCACAGAGAAGATCTAATTTCTATTCAAGTATTACATGAACTTGTACTGAAACCTGTGAGAAAAAGCGGGGCTGTTTATTTACTGTGAACAATGAGCCAATAACGAGTCTAAAAATGGCAAATCCTAGGTTTGCTTGAGAGAGTACCTAAAGTCAGTTGGGCATGAACAAATGCAAATGAAATGTTGAATGAAACAAGATGTCAGAAGAGGTAGGGAGACAAGTGTACATGCTTGCAAGTACATTTAAATGTTGACGTACTAACTTTCCTCTGACACTGCATATCCTACTTAAAACACAATACGGTGTGTATTAAATTTGTACTTGCTGAACACAGAATCCCATCACTTTTATCTGATGTTGTTCAAAGGATTTGTATGGAGTCTAGATTTCGACATACATCAAGTCCCAAGTCTCCTCAATGGAATGTCTGGTAGAAAATGCTAACATCACTACAAAGACTGCTAAATGCAGGTTAAGAAGGCTGAAACAAATCCAGTAGTGCTGGACTTGACATCAGCTTTTTTTACAGCGTGAATTGGTACTGACTGAACACTCACTGAGCAGAAAGATAAGGAAAAGGCTTTTCATTCTAGGCAAAAGTGCAACAGAAAATAGAACTTAGGAGGATAAAGTAGAAGAGATCAGGATATCCCACATATAGAATGTATATCTCAGTCGTGTTATGGATGCAGTGGTTTGTAGATGCAGTTTGTATACACCAGGGCATTGCATGGGCCTAGAAGACTGCAGCTGGCAGGAAGATTGCTCCTTGTCCTTATGTGAGCTCCTGTCTTTTGAGCAATTGGCTTTAGGACAGGTGGCAACAGCTGCAATTTATTCCTTTGGAAAGAAGAAAATTAAGGAGGAACAGAAAGAATCAAAACATCTGAACGTAAATTAGAAGTGAAGGATTTTGCTAAGCTACTAACGGACAGGATTGAAGCTGCAAGTAGATAGAAATTGGGATATTCTCTGCATGGCAATCTGAACACCTAGAGCTCCTGAAAACCCCTCAAATACATGCAATACAGGTAAAGTAAGGTAAATTCGTAAGGATTATGTACAAATGTAAACTACCTCATTGCACAATTTTCTCTTTCAGGGAAAGGGAAGCGTGTGAGTATCATATTGAGCCTCTGAGATCCGAGCAGTCAGATGTGGTCTGAGGCAGCCTGAGCCCAGGGGACGTGGCTTGTCCCGGGCAGCTGCAGCACAGGGCAGCCAAACACACTGGACAGATGCTTATGCCTGAAACACCCTTTCCAGCTAGCAGCTGAATATGATCACTTTATTAAGAGACATAAAACACAACACCCATGCTTCAAAATACTGCCTGTGTTCTTCAATAAGGCATAAATTCTGCTAGCTTCGAAGGAAGGTTCTGTTGACAGAAACGCAACTGGAATTGTACGAACTGCAGTAATGCTTCACTCTAAATCCATTGTAGTTATTATTGCTCCTGTTACTGTTAGTGGCATGGTACAAACAAACAAGTATATGTGTTTGTGTGTGTTTGCCTGTATATGTTTATCTATATTTATACATCTTACTTTTTTATCCCCCAAAAAGTATGCTAATAAAAGAAAGAGAAAGAAAATCTCCCCATAGATCCATTTTGCTTTGTGACATAACTTTAACAAGATCTTTTTCAGAACCGTTAAAAACTCCACAAAATCTCTGTGGAAGTGTTGCTTGCAGAGGATGCTGAGGGGTTGTTAAGTAGCACAGGCATAGCCTCTATGTCGATAACTTTGGGGCTTTACTATTTTCCTTGGCTGTGTAGCAAAAGGCATCTTTCAGCAACTTTTCTTGCCACAGTCTGTCCTACTGGGAATTTTTGTGCAGTATTCATCTACACATTTGTATGGGCACGGGGTTTTTTTGTGTGTCTCAGTGGAAAAATTCTGCTTCATGGTCGATGCTGAGAGTAATGATCTCAAGTGGAAGACTGCAGCATCAGTAATCAGGGATTTAAATTAAGTAGGAGGAAATATTTTTGGTATATTTGCTTTACAATCACAACTGTTATTAAGTTCTTAAAAGTGCTCTGCCACTCAGTCTGATTGTTAAGTGTAGGTATTTGGGTATTTGAGGAATATTTGAGATTATGGATCTGACTGCTCTGAAAGTGTTTTGCCTCAAGTGTTGGATTTATTCACTTCTAATGATTACTTTTTGGTTTATTACCCCTCAACAATTCCCCTGACACAGTTACTTAATATACTTGTTAGACGTACAGCATGGATCAAATATTAAGGCCTTGAGGTATTTTTAAATGGCATCCAGTATTGCAATGCTATATCTTTAAATTCAGAAAGAAGATGTAATCCAAAATAAATAGTGCCCATGATAGAATACTTAAAACTGATGTAGGTACTTAAAACAATCTACTCAGCATAAACAGTATTTCTTTAAATGTTACTAGTTCAAGCCATATCTTCACCTGTAAGTACAGAGAACGGCTGCGAAACCTTTACAATCTCTGAAATTGGGCTGGTTGTGTGTTGTTTTTTTTTTTTTTCAAGCAGTTAGTTACACATGAAATTGTGAAACAGCAATATTAGAAGCTTAGAAGATGGCCAGGCAAAAACTCTAGCATTGATGTTTGAATTGTCATTCAGTGTGTAGAGCTAAAGAGCAAACTTTGCATGTGGCATACCTTGCCATGAAGATGTGGCGAAGAATTTCATGTGGCTGGATATTGATGGGAAGAGTTTTAAGTGTAGATTTTACTTATGAAACACCCCAAACTTCAAGTTTGTTTTATTCCACAGAAGCCTAAAGAGGTCTCAGGTCATCTTTTCTTCTTTTCTGATGCATTTCTTCTCTTGTAACATTATTGGCAGATATCTCATCTGCTGATGAACTTTTTCATGCAGCAAAGTTGGCTGAGAACAAGGTACAAATATTTTGCTAGAATTCCTCCCTCTGAACCTGCTTTCTGTGAGTCTAGGTGAACATCAGTGCTAGTGCAAATAGAGAGGACAGGAACACATATCTGGGGAGTAGGAAGCATGATGGAGTTGGTCCTCCACACTTGAGGGGAGCTCAAGCAGTTGTGGAGGTGTGGTCTCAGAAGTAGGTTTTCTACCTGAGGCTTATTGCTGCAGCTGTGAGCATCACAGGATCTTTATGAAAGAAAGACAAAGAACAGCCATTTCTTAAGAAGGTCTTTCAACTTTGAAATGTGTTAGTTCCTTCTCATTTCTCTGTTTTAGCCATTTATTGTGAGCCCAAGTTGGTCTAAATTTGTTTTAAGTCTCACGCTTTGAAGTTCTGCCTTTTAAACATCTACTTGGGAAGTCGTGTTGTTTGGGGAAAACAACTGTCCTGGTTTTGGCTGGGATAGAGTTAATTTTCTTCCTGATAGCTGGTATGGTGCAGTGTCTTGGATTTGGGATGAAAATAATGTTGATAACATGCTGATGTTTTTAGTTGTTGCTAAGCAGTCAAGGACTGTTCAGCTTGTCATGCTGCCCTGCCAGCGAGCAGGCTGGGGGTGCACGGAAAGCTGGAAAGGGACACAGCCAGGACAGCTGACCCAAAGTGGCCAAAGGGATATTCCATACCATACGATGCCATGCTCAGTATGTAAACTGGGGGAGTTGGCCGGGGAGGTGTCACGGCGTGGGAACTAACTGGGCATCAGTCAGCGGGTGGTGCACAACTGTGTTGTGAATAACTTGTTTTGTATATTCTTTTATCATGATGATTATCATTATTATTATTCTCTTTGTTTTCTGTCCTATTAAACTGCCTTTATCTCAACCCACAAGTTCTACCTTTTTTTTTGGTGTCAGATTCTCTCCCCCATTGCACTGGGGTGGAGTGTGTGTGAGTGAATGGCTGTGCGGTTTTTTTAGCTACCTGCTGGGTTAAACCACCACAACAACAAATGTCTGTCTCTTTTTTGTTTCTTATTTTCCACAGGTAGATAAGTACTGGGGAAACTGCCTGTTTGGAAGGATTGTTTAGCTCAGGAAAGTGTTAATGCATATACCTAAATTCATCTCTACTTTAGAATTTGCCCTTGAATCCTTACATGGAATAGCATCCTTAAGTACAGAACGAGCAAGTACTTAGTTAGTCTCCTAAATATAGATAGTTTCCTAAATTGGAATCAATTATTTTATTTTCAGTTGACAAAGAATTTAGAGAAATGCTTTTTACGATTTTTAAAGGAAGCCAATAGATTTTAATTCCTTCAGAAGGCTAGAAATGTCAACAAGCATGGAAAATAGAATTCCAGACAGAAATAGTAAAAAATGTTAGAATTATGTGAAAGTTACATATGGGCTGAGAGACTTTTCATGTCATGTTTCATCCAAAGTGAATTAAAATGAATGAGATACGCAGTACCTCTGCAGCATAGTTTTTGTGAAGTAAATGCCACCAGGTTCTTAACTGGGGTGGCACAACCTTAATGTGACTGTGCTGTTACTGAATATGCCACTAACATGTGGTGGTAGAGGTTTGGTACATCTTTAAACAAGTCAGGAAAAAGCAAGCCGCTCATTTTTCTCTGTTCTAATTATCTTCGTTCCAGTGGATTAGAAAATGGAAAATGTAGAAGTCAAGCTGAAGATGGTTCAGAGCTCAATCGCCTGCCAAGTTAAGTCTGACAAATGGCAAGTGTTCTTTCCCTAGACCAAAGGGTGATTGCAGTAACTATGGATTGTAATTGTCATCGTTGTCACATAAAATGTGCTATTAAGTTCGGGCTGAATTTTACTGCTGAGAACGCTCATAAATTGAATGGTCAGTCATTTAAATTACCAAGTAGAGAGCTCTGTGGTTTGCTCTAAAGCTACTTTCTAAGGCAATGCATTTGACTTTAGACCTCTGGAAACTAGCTACATTCCTTAAAGAGATGTTAGACAGGTTGTTACCTATAAGAGAAAGTGCTCTGACAGATGCACTGCATTCCATTCATGTTCTAATCATCCCTACACTCTAATTTGTATTTTGTTTTTTTGTTGAAAGACAAGTACTGAGTGTCCTGTGTTGGCAACTTAAAAATTAGGAGCTGTTATCTTGTTAGTGCAGCAGAGAGACTGAGTGAGGATGGCTTTGAAATATGGGTGAATAAAGTATAGTTGTTTAAGATGAAAAGATGAAAGGGGATGAAAAGAAAGTGATGCATTCAAAAGAGAGAATCTTGAGATCAAGGAGTTCCCCAGCAAGATCTGAAGTCTTTCATTCTAGGGGTAAATCACAGGTCAGCAGTGATTTCAGGTCTTTTCCTTCTGGTGACTGGATAAATAAAAATTTTCAGGAAGGCTGACTCAGAACTGTTGTGAAACTAATACTCAACTAAAATATGAAGGCTTGATGAAGTGAACAGGATGTAGGAGAGGAAGAGAACTGCAGCATTCATCAAGTCCTGTTTCTTGGTATTAGAGACAAGAAGATCATATAATATCTTTCATAAACTTACTGGCTCTATCTTAGAATTAGTTTAGGTATTTGTCCTCACTGTGCAGTTATTATTTAAAAATCTGAGTGGTCTAATGGTCAGAAAACACCTCTTTACTGGTCATTTGTTCTTGTGCTAGCCCTGTCCTTTACTTTTAGATGTGTCTTATGCTGTTCTAGGATTATTTTGACAAGTACATTTATAAGGTGTGATTATTTTTTCACTCAGCTTTTGTTTTCCAAGCCAAAGACAACAAAATATTTTGCTTTAGTGTGTATTTTTCATCTTCTTTATCTCTTTGATGTTATACTATGCTGTCAGCTGGCTGGCATAAGCCAGCCCTGAACTGGGAGCCATATAACCACTTTATAACAACGCTATGTTCAAACTTGTAAGCACTGCAACATGTGTTCTCTCTCAAGGAGGTTTTCTTTTAGATTTGTCTGGAGCTTTTCTCTGTGGGATGGCTTTGGCTGGGACAGAGTTAATTTCCTTCATAGTAGCTAGTATGGGTCTATGTTTTGGATTTGCGCTGGAAACAGTATTGGTAACAGACGGATATTTTATTTATTGCTGAGCAGTGCTTACACAGAGTCAAGGCCTTTTCTGCTTCTCACCCCACCCCACCAGCGAGCAGGCTGGGGGTGCACGGGAAACTGGGAGGGGACACAGCCAGGACAGCTGACCCCAGCTGACCAAAGGGATATTCCATACCATACAATATCATGCTCAGCATATAAAGCTGGGGGAAGAAGAAGGAAGCGGGGACGTTCAGAGTGATGGCGTCTGTCTTCCCAAGTAACTGTTACGCGTGATGCAGCCCTGCTTCCCTGGAGATGGCTGAGCACCCGGCTGCCCATGGGGAGTGGTGAATGAATAAATTCCTCGTTTTGCTTTTCTTGTGTGCGCGGCTTTTGCTTTACCTATTAAGCTCTTTTTATCTCAACCCACAGGTTTTCTCACTTTTACTCTTCCAATGCTCTCCCCCATCCCGCCATAGGGTGAGTGAGCGAGCGGCTGCATGGGGCTTAGTTGCCAGCTGTGGTTAAACCAGGACATTCTATGAGTTTGTTTGTTTGTAATACAAATTCTTGTTGATTGTATGCTCTTATATCCTAAGCCTTTGGTTTTTATATCATAGGAGCATAGTACTGGAAAAGATCTGCTGGCCAAATGGGTTATGAAATGAATTTCCCTATTATTATGGGCAATATATGGTAGAAACTGCATTCAGAAAGGTCTGCAGAACATCCACTCCACCTTCCTCCATTCACACAGGTCACGAACCACCCAGTAACCATTTTTCATATGATAGTAGAAGAACAAAAGATAAAATCATAGTAAGTCACAGGTATCACTTGTACTGTATGCCCCTGCAATGGTAAGAAATTAGATTGTTTTTCCCAGCTGATGACAGAAAGTGAAACAAGAACCATACTGCAGAAAAAGACAAAGTAAGCACTGGTGTAGCAAGAGGATAATTTCTTAAATGAGTATTTTCTTTTGGCAGAAGAGGTGTTTCTTGAGTCTGTGTAAAATAAATTCAGAGCTGGGGAGTGAAACAATTGCACTGAAAGTTTGGAAGCATCCTGTTAGTGCTGAAAAATTGTTAATGTCTCCTTTTGTTTGTGTGTCAGAAAAAGTATTTGCTTGCCCAAGTGTAGCAATGTAAATTAAAACAATATTTTGGCCATGTATCAAATGAAGATTGTGATCAAAATGCAAGGGTAATAGGGGAAAACATTATTCTATAGCTTTGCTGATCTCTTGTTTGTTTTCAGTAAGAAGGTGGCTTTCAAATCAAATGTCAATAGCACAATGATATTTTAACAAGGTTGCTGACTGATGTATCATGGTTAGCTTACATGTTAACCATATCCATGCAAAAGGATTATTTCTCCTCTGGCCAGTGAACACTCTCACGCACTCTGCTTAGTCAAAGCTCAGTGACAGTATAATGCCTTCCACAGCATATCAGGATGAGAAGATAAACTAAAAGTATTAAATTGGTTCCCCAGGGCTTCCTTCTCTTTCAGATAAACTCTAAAACCCTTTTGTGTGTGGTGGTTGGTTTTTTTTCTCTCCCCTCCCCACCCCCCCAGCAAATTACTTGACTGATGCAAAGAGAAGGAAAGCAGTGAAACATCAGACTCGTCATCACATTAATTGTAGTTGTTAAAACATTGCTGCAATAAGACCCGTTTAATAGAATTGAATGGGGTCTGGCACAAGCATACAACTAAGAACATGATGGAGTTACATCATAGGAACATTCCCAACTGCAGTATTTAAAGGGTTGTTTCAACATAAACTGTTACGAATGATAAAACTTCTCATGATTTTAGCCAAATCCACTGTTTTAAAGTTATGAAAATAACCAAAAACTGGAAATCTTTTTCTTGTCTCTGCCAACCTGACAATAGTTATCCTTAGACTTCCACAAAAAAGTATTGCTGAGTAAAATGATGTTTTGCAGTCGGCTCCCATAGCTCCCACAGCTCCATTGTAATGAGCGTCGCTGTAGGGAAGTGACTAAAACTTCCCTAGCACAAATGGGGTTACATCTGCTGGCATTAGGGCTTAATTTGTCACTCTTGTTTTTAATCTCAGGAAGCATGCAAGAACTAAATGACACTAATCTTTCATAAGACAGGAAGAGGATAATCAGAATATATTCAGCATCATTACCATGGCCGAGTCAGAGCTCAGTCCTGGCTTCTGAAATCATCTTGAGCAAGGTTTTGAATATGGGCATGTTGTTCCACATTTTCCTACGCATTCTTAGTCCAGAGTACATTTGCTAGGTAATGTCTAGGCATGGCACCTATCCCGTTTGCTGTGAAAAATTGAACTGATCATCAGAAGGGGAAGAATAACTTGCAGTTACACAGGCAGTATAACTTCGGCCTCTTTTCAAGGACATCAGTGTAGAGCTCCAACCAGATCCATGGTATCAGAATACCAACAGAAAAGGACCTGCAGTGTCCTGCCATCACCATCAAAAAGATTCCTTTATCTTTCTGCTTCCATTCCCTAGGTCAGTGAGAGGCTACTGGTACATCAGATGTGGTTGTCACCTCTGTACTTGCTGCGGTGCTACAAGAAAGTGGTTGCTGGGCCAAGGTCACAAGGGAATGCACAGGAGCTGGTGATGGTTTACGATTCATAGAATCACAGAATCTTTGGGTTGGAAGGGACCTTTAAAGGTCAACATATTCCCACATATTGTAAAGGTACGTGGGTTACCACACTACCCTGCAGACTTTCTCAGCCAAGAGGCCGTTTCTCTAGAGCATGGGTTTGGTCCCGGGAGAGATTGTGCCATAAGGCGGTCTGGCCACGGCCATGTTGCCAGCATACATAGCCAAATGCAACATAGTGCTACAGGGCTGCAATCCCGTGGCTACCATGAGCGCTGGAATGGTCTCTTCCTCCAGACCTGTGGCCACATTGCTCACTGTCAGATTAGGCTGACATTGTATGAGGCCTGCTTAATCCTACTTAATCCTTGATACAGTTTCTAGGTTCATTTCCTAAATTGAAAAAAATACAAGATACATGTATACATACACACATACATGCGTATATATACTCTCATGTTGTATTTGAGCAATCTTATTCTATTGATAAAATTCTGAAGTACTTTTTCCATATTAACAAAATTGCTAGGATCACTGTGACCTGGCTATCATCTGAACAGTTTGCTCTTATCCTGCCCAAATGCCATCAGCAATCCCAGATCATCATTGTACAACAAGCTTGTGCACTGCTGGGCACTGTTGTCTTCCTACCCAAATATCAAGATGCCCTAATGCTTTTTTTGAAGAGCAATCCATTACAGATACTACTAATAATGTAGTATGAGTAGTAGCACCAGGCTGGCCTTGGGCCCTAGTTACTTCTAGTTTTGCTGTTACAGTCGCTGATGCTTCTACCTGTTAACAACGTTTATTGAGCTGTGATTTGATTTGCTATTCTGGGAGCTTAATTCTGTTTCCCTGGCTTCGGAGGCTTTCTGGTAGATTTTTGGAGAGAAAGGGAGCTATTTAGGCATTTGGAGACTGCTCAATGAGTGCATGTGTGAAGGCCTGAAGAGTAGGCACTGATATGTTTTGAAAAGCCTGGGTGTTTCTGTCATCATCTCTATATGTAGAAACTGGCACAACAGTTGTTAGAGAGAGATCCTGGATGGGTGGGAAATTAAGATGTGGAGAGAAACAGGATCACTGCATCCATGCTTTGAAGTGGGAAGGTGGGAGGGGGAAGGCTGTTAGCTGTGGATAATGAATAGACTATACCCAGATAAATGTATTCTAGTTTATTTTGCAGAAATAGTAAAAGGATGTTGTGTATCTATTTAAGGGTTGAATGGTATTTATTGAATACATTTATCACAAAAAAGATTAAAAAATCACAATACGTTGCTCCCGGAATAAAATAAAAGTTAAACGAGTATGTGGTATGAACCATGCTGTGCTGTGGACCTAAAGCATAGCTAAATAAAAGAGGGCTGAGAAATATCTTTAAGGGATCCCCTTGAAAGGTATTCTTTCTCCATCTTTCGGTGGTTGAATACTGTGGGATAATCGTGTATTTAGATTGATTGAAATTGTAGACCTAGCAATTATTTGCTCTCTATCTTTTAGAAACAATATTATTAAGTATAAATGATCTTCTCCTTCCTGGGTGAGTGGACTAACAACTAGGACTCTCTCTGTTGCTTATGCAAAGCATGGTAATTATTTTGTGAAAGATGAAGCACCATCCAGGGGAAGGAGTGTGAGAGCCTCACTACAGAACCAAAACACCTACCTGGTGTTTTGATAAGAGATTTTGTTTTCCTTTGCTAAAGGAGAGATTTGAACCCAGATCACCCTCAGTTAGGGAAAAAACTGGTAATAAAAGAGCTTGGTCAGGAATGGCAGATTCAAATCAGTCTTTGTTTAAAATGAAAATTTTTTCCTTTGTTTTTTTTCCAAAAGCAAGGGAAGACAGAAAACAATATCAAGCAGCTAACTCAGCTCATCTTTCTGTTCAGGTGCTGCCCCCACTTTACCTTCATGTGCCTTTACTCACATAACGCTCCAGTACTAATCCGCTCTCCCCAGGACATCTTGCATGCTTTCTGGAAGTGTGTAAAAAAAGGAAGCGGGAGGCAGTGGGCTGGAGGGGCCAAAGGCTTGCAGCTGAGCCGGCAAGAGTATTGCAGCTATTGCTCATTGCAATAGAGATCCCAGTTGTAGAGCTTAATTGTCTTGTTTTGCTGGGTTTGTCATGCCAGTTGTCGGAATAATTCCTTTGTGCGTGGCTGAATTGGACGCGTGCACACAGTGCCGGCTTAGCCTTCTGATGTCCTGAGGGGGCCTTTCCTACCGCAAATTATTTTCCATTGAACAGAGGGTGACTTGAAGATTGGTCCTTATTTGTCCATATGGTAGCTGTTGTTCTCTTCCAGTGTGAAAGTCGGATGAGGATATTAGACACAGTTGCTCTATACACGCCTAAAAGTATTTCATTCCCTGTGGTTTTCCTATCACTGACTGTTGGAGTCGTATATTCCTTGAGAATAATGAACTCTGGTAGAAGAAAATGCTTTAAATACCTAAAGCAGGCTGTATGCTGCTCATATATATCAAGGCCTGGGTGGCATTTCAGAGTGTTGCTGGGTATCTTGTTTCTTTATTTAAATAAGACTGGAATATAGGGGTCCTGGATCATCTGTCATGAGGTACAAAAAAGTCTTTATATATGATGCAGAAAAACTGGGCCTCAGGATAAAAATTGTTTTGTTTTTTGGTTTGGTTTGGTTTGGTTTTTTTCCCTTCTGTTTGGAATCCTTATGGAATATTATTTTTTGTGAAGGATTATTTTTTTTCTCCCCTCCAGAGCCTTTTTTAAATGAGCTGGCAAGAGGAGATTTACATTTCTCTACATGACTGTAGGATATTGGAGTTTAAATAACAAATGAAAAAGCGTCACAGATTTATTTAAGAGCAGTGAAAAGTTTCTGCCTTAATATACACTGTCAGCAGATTTTAAAAGGGGGAAGATAAGGAACTGTATGATCGCTAGGTTGTTTGTCTAAACTGGAGACTTTAAGCATGAGGGAAATGCTTCAGGATTTATACTGGGTAGCCAACTGATGTTGTTTTGACAAAATAAGAGTAAATGAAAATTGCAGATGTGAAAAAACAAATTTTTGAGAGACTCTATTTCTTTTTTTGCCGATTCCAGGATTCTTTCCAGTCCTTAAGCGGTTGACCATTTTTCAGCTTTTTGAATCCCCCTCAATTCCCACGAGTGAACTCTGTAACACATCCTAACAGGATGTAGGCTTTCTTTCCTCCCCTTTCTGTCCTTTTTCTCTGTTCTTTCATGGTTTCACTTCACTTCTTTCCTGCATTATCAGTGTGGTTGTTCTTTTTGTCTCCTCTTACGAATTTTGTATTTTTAAATCAGTTTGTTTGACTCCCACAGTGGGTCTGATACTAGACGCCTCTCCAAAGTCATTCCTATTCTGTGTTATTTTAGCCAGATGCTAAAGCTACCCATTGGTGGAAAACATTTTGTTCACTGTTTGAGACAAAGAAACTATGTGAGTATGCAATTAAAAGCCATTTCACGTGCTTTATTTGGGGAGATTCAATTAAGAAAGTACAAGCAATCCAAATTTTGGCATAATTTTGCTTGATATTACAGTCCTTGCAACCTTAATGTTTCCTTAAATTGAAGTTTGCTTTTTGTGGGCATGTTATAAACTTACATGCAATGTAAGACATACATATAGGCAGAAATGCAGAAATATGCAGTGTATAATTATTATCAAAGAAACTCAACTGTTGAATCTTCAGGTTCTTTAAAGAGAAAAAAAAAAGCTTTGCAAAGAAAAACAAGATCATGTAAAGATTTAATACATCTCAAAGCCAACACAATTTGGTTTGATACATGACCCTTTTATTTTGCTGCCTTAAAAGTCTCCCTCCTGCCAAAACCATTTGTTACCTTCTTCCTTGGGGAAATATGCAAAGACATGCAGTTATGCTCAGGCCTCCCCACTGGAAGGTTTTTATTTCAATCCTATCAAGCTCTATTCTCGCCAATCATTTTTCTTTTGTTCTCAGTATCCATTCTTTCCAGTAATTCACTTGAGCTACAGTATCTGAGAAAGACTGAGAGCCATTGTAATTTAAAGGAAAAGATCTTTTCAGGCTGATTTGGTTTCAAGCAGCTTTTTGTGAGAGAGATTGGTTTGCAGCCTCCAGACAATTAAATACACTGCCTGAAGATGGTTTATCACCAATTAATCCATACAGAAGCTACTTCTGTTTTTGGCAGAAGAGATCAAAACCTAAAAACTAACATTGAATATAGCTTCTTGGTGCATGACAATATAAAGCCCAGCTAGGCAAGCACATAGCAGTTGCTTGCAGCAGCTGTGACAAAAAGGTGTCAGGCTTTAATGGGAGTGACAGAAACCTGGGGTGAAACAGTGACCAGACTGAAATCCTCACTGTCAGTGTCATCAGCTTCAGGAGGGCCAAGATTTCTGCCCAGATGAGGGTTCAGCTGACTGTGTAGAAGTAGCTGGCATACTCGGTGTTCTGGCCATAGAGCAGGGGAAACACCATGTCTACAACAGGCTCCACAAAAGGTTGGCAGGTGACACTGGCAAGGATTTTGGTGCTAGTTAAACAGCCTGGACTGCAGCAGGTCCAAACACCTTCAATTGCAATGAATTTTCCATCAGCCTTACAGACAAACTTTGTCATTTTGGTAAATCACAAGAATGTGACAGTGGAAGAGGATTAGAAAAGATGAAAGTGATGGGCTTTGTTCTCATTATTAAGTTTAGACTAGTCATGATGAAATTTTCTAGTGCAAGAGCAATCTGCATTTTCCTTATGGCTGCTGTGGTCTACCTAAGAAGGGAATACTGATTTGCAACAGTGAAATTCTCTTCTGTACCTCCCTAATATCACTCCAGTATTGTATATTGCTCTAATATATGCCTACCATGAAAACAAGAGTGGTCTGGTTTGATGTCAGTTTGGTAGATTAGTATCTGGATGAAATCTGATGGTCTCATAAGGAGATACTGCACAAGAACTTATGCTACAGATCTCAGGAAGCAAAAGCAGGGATTTTTTTGGCTGGTCTAAGCCAATGGGTTATGGGGAGAGTGAGTAGCATGTTTATTGGGGCAGATATTAAACTATAACATCTTGATGGAATATATAAGATGTCATCCCACAGCAGAAGAATGACTTCCACTTGTCACCACAATGAGTGCGTCCTTGTGATGAGAGCTTTCAGCTCTGGACTGGAACAAGAAAGAGTAATGATCCTGAATGTTATTTTAATGTAAAAAGCTCATTAAAGAGTAATGATTAAACTCTGAAAGGGAAAAAAGAGTCCACAGGGCAGTCAAGGCAAAACCTTCTTCCCTGAGAAAAGGGTGGGAAAAATAGCTCCTTGCTTCCTTTCCTTTCTAACTCTCTCCCACAGAAAGGAAGAGAATGAATGATTTCTTCAGAAATATTTCAATGGCGTCCTATGGACCTGACCTCCTGGGCAGGCAGACATGGAAAATCTTGAAGGTGACAAGAGACCTTTTGAATTCTCTCCTACCCAACGCTCAAGATTTCTGAAACATGGTGTTTCCACTGTTTTTCACTTCTTTTGTCATTCAGATTAGTTCAGAGGTTCTGTAAAACTGTAGCTCTGGCACTGCCTTGTGTAAATAATGGATAGGATACAAGTAAGTGGGAAGTAGGTTGGCAGCCAACTGCCTCTACCGGATTTTGCCACCTGGGCAACTCCTCTCAGACCCAGCTTGGTTCAAACTGCAGACAAGAGCACCAAGGCTGTGTCCATCCTAATGTATGGGCAGAACCACAGCATGCACTAGGCTGGATTTCCTGACAAGAGAACTGTTCAGCTGACGCTGGAGAGAAGCCTAGGTATGAACCATCATGTATGCCATGCATCTGAGCGGGGACTGAGGCTCCAGCTGTGGAAGAGGCTGAAACGAACTTCATGTTGGTACAGGTGCAGTGTGCTCCTGTCTGTCATCTGTGCAAAATGTTTTGACTTCCCCAGGTAAGAAGTGCTGTACACACCGAATGTATTACAAAACCAAGGCTGCCCAAAGAATGATAGTTCACCTCTGCCTAATTGTAGATTTGTTTAACTGCAGAAAGTAAATCTCGCTCACTGAGCTGTAGGTAGAACTAGAAAAAAAATTTTCAATGGAAAAAGTTTTTATCCAAAAAAGCAGTTTCTTTGAAATATGAAGATTTTTCATTTTCCATTGTAACAACATTCAGTGAAAAAGCCTTCAAGTGTTTTGTTTAGATAATGTTTAAATCTCTTTTATATTTCTCTTTTATATCATAAACTCTAAGCATACATATATATCACTTCAGAATGTTCTGACAGTTTTGAAAGAAAATGCTCTGATTCTTTTTTGAAATGATTCTTTGAGGGGACGTAAGGAATTTGCATCTCCCACAAATCTCTAAATTTAAACTTTTGCATTCAGATCTGGGCAAAAACAAACACTGAAATGTCAGAATTTTATGCATGATAGGAATTCTTTTTCTTCCCCCATTACATTCTGCTTAGATTACCCTGTACGGTATGTGCCTTCCTTCCCTAGTCTGCTTTTGTGTTCAAAAAAATCAATTTGAACAGTCTGAACAGAGATCTGCTGCTGGCCCCAGCCTGAAGGGGTTCAGAGCACCCGTCACTCAGCCCAGAGAGCTTGAGTTACAAATTGATACCTGAGTTCAGCAATGGGAAAGAAGTAGAATATCACAGCAGAAAAAAGATGACACTGTCATCTCCCTCTTTTAAAAAAGTCTTCGTAATTTCATAACTGACTTTTCTTTCCCTTCTTCATTTTCTTTTGTGTTTGTAAAACAAGACAGATGAGATACCACTCTCTCCTAACAACTGCTGTTTGACAATGTGGGCAACTGATTTTTTTCTACAAGTTGTAAAAACCCTTAGTTTTGTTGACCAAGTGACTGATGTCTTATGCTTGATCTTAAGGAGGAATTAAAAGCAGGAACTTCAGCCAGCTCCCAAATTAAGGTGATTTTATGTGTATTTGTCTTAAAGAGCAATTCAGATTCTCTAGTCCCTGGCAATACTTAGCCTTTGGAAGTCAATTAAAACATCTCCAGTTTGGTCTCTGAAGTTCTCTAAGCCTCTAACAAGGGACTCCTGTGTATATGGAAACATCATTTCCTGGAAATATTTATGGAGCTTTTTGGCTTCCATCGCACTTCAGATAAATGTTCTTGGTTATGCCAGGTCTCTTAATCCTTTTTATTTTTAATTTTAATTTTGCTGTCTCATTGCTCATAAGGAAAGCAGATAATCAGATGCTAAGGAGGAGATAATTTAGCATTTTCCCCCTCTTCCGGATGCAGAAATCAAAAACATTTCTCTACCTCTCACTATATATCTATCCTTCCTTGTACTGTGTGGGCAAATTACTCATTGCAAAAAACTTAGGAGTTTGGACTAGTGTCTACCAATGCTTCAGCACTGAACTTCGGAACAACTTTCCCTGAAGAGGAGCAATTAGCTATAGTTGGGCTTGGAACTGGCTGCTCACATTTGGGTGGAGCTCAAGGAAATAGCAACAAGAAGAATTTACATCAATGCCTCCTACCTCCACACGCACAAGAGATGATCCCTTAAACTTACCTTTAAAATTTAGCTTCTTGGATTTGACTTTTTCTGTTATCTAAAGAGAAATGAAGTCTCACTATGTGGCTGGAAGTGCCTGCAGGCTACTTCCAGATGACTAATTTGTGCCAACACTGCTAATGTGCTTATAGAAAGGAGAGAGGTTAAATTTAACAGGTGAGATACTTCGATTTTGGGACATTAGAGCTGGAAAGAGTTGAATAAAGGAAGGCTGAGATTCATGAGTTTGAACAGTAACTATCCTTTTGTTAGTACCACCAGTCCCAAGTTCAGTGAGGAACTAGCTTTCTAGCATTTATAGAGAGTTTTTGCCTTCCTGGACAACTGAACCTGCTTTCAGTTTACGGTTAGGGTTGTGGTGTTTTTTGTTCTTTTTTTTTTTTTTTTTTTCCATTCCACTGATGTATGAGTCAGTCCTGAAAGCTATAGTTACCTAAACAAAAAAACAAGGAAACAAACACACAAACAAATTAAAACAATAACAATAAAAAAAACCAACCTCTTGCCTTCCTCTCCAGCCTTGTAAATAAGCCAGACTACCAACTTTGCCTGCAGAGGGTTTCTGTAGTTTAGCTGTTCCTTTCTGTCTCTGCACAGCTATTGCCAGCTTGTTCTCATCATTGGCTTGCTTGAAGCAGAACCTAAAATTACACAAGTTATCTATCTGCTTTTAAGACATTTCTCTCAAGGATGGATCTTGAGATCTCTGATGCTGAGTGGCAGATTACTGTTCGTTCTCAGTACATTGGGCTGTAAATTCACCGACAGTGACGTGGAAAATGTGTTCTCATACATGCACTCCCAGAGTGCCTGTGTGAGGTGTTGTGTATTCCCCACTGTCAGCATGTTGTCAATAACTTCTGGGAAAGCAGTATAAAAATAATCAAACATACATAGTGAGGCAAAGGAGGGAATAGTACAGTTTCTGCACCTGTGAGTCAAAAATGCTCAATTGCTTGAAGTGATTAGGAAATGCAGAGAATCTCACAGGAATGGAGATTTTTTTTTTCTTTTTCTCCCCCCTCCCCATAAACCCAGGGTTGATAGCTTTGGTTACTATAGCACTGTGCATATTGACAGCAGAAAACTGTTGTTAGCCCTAAAAAATTGCCTGCTGCATGGATGAGCTTAATGTGCAATAAACTCAGCGGTGCAGATGCAAATTTAGGATGCCTGAAAACTGAAATTTAGCTAGAGAGCTGTTTGATGGGAGTGTCTGTGTAGACACAGCCAGGACATCTCTCTTGATCTTACCTGAATTTAAGGATAACACACTGTAGAGTGCATGTAGCTCCCACTTAGAGATAGGTGGAGCTCCAGCTGCTTCCAATAGTCTTTTGCATGTAGAAACTGAGGAAATGAGAATAAAAGCCAAGTCTCCCCAGGAAATGGCTTTATTTTACAGTTTTCACAGCATTTAAAATAAGATGGTAATCATATACCTAGCTGATGAGGTAACCATTCCTCTTTTTAACTACATAAATAACTGACTCTTCTCAATGTGTTACAAAGCTGGAACAGCTTTCTAGGCCTTCCTCCATCATTACACAACAGAAAAATGCAATACCTGAGGCTGACAGAATCTGAGGGAAAATGGTTGCACAAAAAAACCCAGGACTACCAAAGGGAAGGGAGAAAAGCAGGGAGAAAAGTGTTCCTCAGCTACTCTGGATAGGTTTGTAAAGATTTATGGGGCTCAGAGCAATCTGTAGCCTAGTAAATTGGTGTTTGAGGGTGTCACAAACAATAATGTACTATATCTTACACTCCGACGTACGGGTGTCCAAAAGCTATTACAGTCCAGCCACTGTGCTAAAATTGTATGAAAGTGATAGTACAGCCTGTGTGTGTGCCTGTGAGTGGTACCAGAAAACTTTTCTTTTTCTGTCTTTCTGGAAGAACTATGAAAGAGGTCCCCACTCTGATAAAATGCTACCAAGAGGCCAAATTAAATTTTCTGCACCCAGATTCAAGAATTACTCTTGTCAGTAATAACTCAGAGAGAAAGTAACTGTATATTGAAAGTATGTCCTGAAACTTTTGATAGTTATGATATCACAGG
Organism: Phaethon lepturus; assembly: GCF_000687285.1. Taxonomy (NCBI): domain Eukaryota; kingdom Metazoa; phylum Chordata; class Aves; order Phaethontiformes; family Phaethontidae; genus Phaethon; species Phaethon lepturus. The sequence continues at coordinate 11,456 of NW_010530284.1, read as the reverse complement.
CTCCTGCAACAGATGGATGATACTATAAAATTTTGTATTGCTCTATGGTATTAGAAAGTTCTAGTTCTTTAAAGAATATAAATGTTCTCCTTTTGTCAAAATCAGCTTGTTCTTTCTCAAATCTTTCTCAGAATTTCCTTGCCTGCTTCATTCTTGCTCCTATGATAGTACAGCACTGGTGTAAGCTGAATAAACTGGCCTTCTAAGGCTGCTTTAATGAAAGATATATTTTATTCCCATTGAATATTATGGTACTTGTTAGTATGTCCTCTGTAGAACAGCTTACATAATAAAATCCAGTGATACAATCATGTTAAATTGTATATGCTTCCTAAAGTGGATCAGTTTCTTACAATAATTTTCCTTTTGGCCTGGGGTGAAACTTTAAAATATATAAATAGTAATATGTAAATCTGTTTAGTCCATAAGAAGGTAACTTACAATTAGCAACGAGCAAGTATGTTGCCTATGTTCAAAAAGTGTATAGATCTATCTTATGTGTGTATGTATATGTGCACATACTATGTATCTAGATGCAGGTATGAAATATTTGCAGCAAAACCCCCTTGGTTCCCTCTTCATTTGTTTCCTAATTTATTTAGACAGTTTTTTGTTATATTAGTCAAAACCAGTCCTCTTCATCAGGTAAAGAATTATTTATTACATTAAACCGTTTAGGATCATACTGGTTACATTGATATGTGAGAACAGAAAAGGTAGTAGAGAGTGCCAGAAGCTGTGCGTCTTCTCTGCATTGAAGGGGAATTGCTTTAGAATTTAACAACAATTGAACCTGAATATTTCAAAGCAGCTAAAAGGCCAATGGCACTTATTTCAACAAAATCTTATCACAGCTTTTGTGCTTGAGAAGCTTCCACACATTGATGCTTAAGATTTTACATGGGCAAACAGATAAACAACATTTGTAATACTAGTGTGGGCTTGTTTCCATGGTCCAGAGACTACTCGCTGCTCTGAAAATTGGAAGAAATGTCTGTCATTGCAGATTAGCAGCTGCAGTTTTATATGACAAAAATTTAGGAACATATTAGCTAGTTTATAGTGTATACAACATAATTACCAATTCCTAGCCAAGTTAGGAAAAAATCAGTGAGGATTTTGTCCCTTACCATAGTACAGTGACAGTATCCCAGCAGGGTTTGAAAGCTCATCTATGAAAGTGTGTAGAAGAGGAGATCAGGAGCAGGATCCCTTGCATAACAGCACAAAAGCCTTTATTTATTGGTAGTTAAGACAAGAAAGACATCATCCCTCAAAAGTGATAGAGAATAATTTAAAGCTGAAAGGGCAGGACTGACTTCATCCTTACCCTGATGCTCTTTGCAACATTCTCAAGAATTGACCATATCAGTAAGTTATTTTTTCCATCTCCCAAAAGAGGCCTCAATGAATTATGTGAAGTTAATTTGTAACACAAAAACTAACTAGCAATTATCATGAAGTATTAACAATGATCTTGTTAAACAAAAATTAAAGTGTCTATTGAAACTGAGTTCCTACGGAGGTAGGAATAGAAAGAAAAAAATCCCAGCTACTAGTGTCCAGAAGAGACTAGTAGATAGCAACTGTGCTAAATATCTTGATTGTGGGAGAAGTAATTCGCGAGGCTTAAGGTTTGTCCAAGACCTTACATGTTATCTTCAGAAGGATAAATTTCTCTCTTAATGGATCCAACTATGCTATGAACAAATCGAGCGAGTGAAAAAAAAACAAACATGAAAAAGCTGATCCTTTTATATTTATTGCTCAAGTGTCAGTGCTTGTTTTGTTATTTGTCCCAAATAGGGTTTCTGCCTGCTCTGCTCCAACCAATTTCTGTTCCGCTATCCCATTTGTCTCTTTGGGAATGTTTTCCTCTACCATGCCTTGGCTAGGTTACAACAAAACTAGTGTGGCACAGACACCCATGGGCAGAATATTTATTAAAAACGATAATTTGTTGGGATCTTGGGAGAAAATAATACTTGCATGGAGAATCAAATCTCTTGAACAGGATGGTCATTGCTGTCTGGGTGGCAATTGGAGTCTCTTGTGAGAGTTGCAGATGAGACTACCGAAAGTGCTGTTCTGCTCTGTTCTTATAACCTAGCTGGCCTGTGGTCCTACATGACCCCTCCAGCACACGTGTCATCCATTGTTAGAGAATATCACAGAATCACAGAACTGAATTATCTCCAACTCCCATTTACAAAACTAGCTGGTTCTGCATTTGCGGGAACTGTTTCTACTGACTATTTGCAAGTATCTTTATCTATGTCAGTTCTGCAGCAGGAACCACCTGGAAGGGCCAGATTCTGCACCCAGGTTGTTTTAAATACAAAATGGATCTTGGCACAGCAGGAGTTGCCTGGGGGGAATCTTCAGGACTGTCTGAAATTCCTACCTGAAGATCTCCTGCAAGAGTCAGTCAAATGCTTTGTGGTGAAGGTAGTGATGAGCTGGGTCTGCCACATAGTCTCAGCCCAGTCACTTGTCTCTAGCCACTTGAGTGTCTGGTCTATGTAGGCATGTACTGAGAAGTTCCTGGACCACTCCACCCAGGGAGTCAGTGACTTTAGAGCACTCAGTGTGCACGCAGGGACAGTCCTGACACCCATCTGCACCACAATTATAACGAAGGGATAAACTTGAGTTCTGTCCTTCTACCTCACTTGTAACATCAGGTCCGTTGCTGCTGCCACATGAGTGACTTTCTGTGTTTGATTTGTTTTGTTCAGACTCTAACACAGCCTATGTTAATGGTGAGCACAGGAGACTTGCCTGTCATTCTCACAGTGATTTACTATTTGCTCTATGAAACAGAAGAGAAACTATGGTTTGCTTTGGGCAAGAAACATCAGCCTCTCAGCTGATATCTTAGAAATAATATTTTATGTAATTTTTTAGTTAATGGTCAGCAGTTCCCTCACAGTTTTGAGGAGGGGGAAAAAAGGGTCCATTGTGAATGATTATTGATTACTTTGATCTCTATGTTGCACATAGGAGTAGTGAAAGTGACCCCCAGCTTGCCAGCATGGTCAACATTGTCATGAATCAGTCTCAACCTTACGAAGTAGTTAAGTATCTTCAGACTTAGAAGAAAAAATATTTGCAGATTCATTTTATGGAAGATTAATTTCTTCTGGCTTATGAGAAATGTCAGCTGTAATTTTTGTGCTTTGATACTCTGTGGTAACTGATACACCCGCTTGCTTCAGGAACAGATCTAGGGTGGGAATGTCTGAGAAGATTGTAAACATCCTGTGGTTGCCCAATTGCTCTTAGCATTTGCTAACATTTCAAATGTTGGCACACACCAGCTGCCCTCTAAAGAGCTGGTTCTCAAAGGCTCCATCCTCAATGATGCATAGACCAGCCCAGACTGTGGATGGAGAACAAAAGCAGTGTTTATGTAAATTCTGTTTCAATGGAAGGAAGTGTTCTTTTGGATACGTTATAAGACAACAGTCACATGGAGACTGACAGTCCTCTTTTCCTCAGCCAGACCCCTCTGCTGATCATTATTTCAGTCCTATTTCCCCAGGAAATTTTCCTATTTTTCTACTGGTGTTCTTTGTTTGGTTTGGTGTCAGTCTACTTTGTTGTGTCAGAGTGATACATTCTGGCAAGGCAAAGAATCTGCTTCTTCCTCTGCGTGTCTGTATGTGTTCATGTGTGTGTACACATGTGCGCATTACTGGAAAAAAAAGTTAGTTTATTATGCTGCCACTGGCATAAAGAGGATCTATCCTCAGGTATTAAACTTACTGTTTCCTAAGCTTTCTGGAGAGAACGAATGTTTACATCTGATAACATGAACCAGCATCAGCACAAGTCTTCAATTTGGGCAAAAATCTGCTATTGTTTATATGCTATTTGTGCCAAATTTTAAAATAATTCTTTTAACAGGGTTCGCCTTTCAACTAGGAACTGAGGAGAGAGTTGAGGAAGATTTTGATTAGAAAACATCTTAAATATTTTCAAACTGGGAGTCAGTGTGTGATATCCATGGCCACCTGCTCAGTATTTGTAGCAATTAGAAATGTTACCATAATTAGGGCTCATTATTACTTACGCCCGAATTATCAGGCAAAGCCACCTCTACTTCTGTGAATATTTATTGCTTTAGACAAATCTAAAACTATTTCATAAATAAGTACTTTATGAAGGATGCTCATTTTATCTGTTGTAGGATTGCATATCTATATCTTACATTGTCCTTTCTTCTTGTTTGGAAGAATGAGGCTTTCAAAGAAAACATAAATGATCATGTGGCAAATAGTGAAATATCATGTTCTCATACCTCTCCTCATTTTCCCAGTTCCTTTTCAGGGACCTCATTTCCCCTTTCTCATTTATCAGTACAGGCATTGTGTGAAAAATGTATATGAGAGATGAGAGTTTATAGGCATTGACGGAAACTCGTAAATATCAGAGGACCAAAAATAGTAAATTTCAATAGTCATTTGGAGTCTGAGTGAGTGCTTCTTTTGCAATATTTATCCAGTTTTGAGAGGAATGTCTTACAAATTAAAAAAAAAAACCCAAAACAATACCCCCAATAAAAATAGCTTACATGGCATTAAACGCCAGTAAAATTTCAGTAACACAGGTTTGGCAGTGTCTTGCTTATTTTCCCCGAAAAGGCTTTGTATTGAATAATCAGCTTGTTAAAAGAATGTTTCCATTCTTGTTGGCTCTACTTCCCTATTGTATAATTTAAAAAGCAGCAGGGTCATTTTCTGTATGCAAACTTAAGCCATTCTTCTGATTTTAATGGGATTCAGAAAGTGCTCCTGAGGGTGGATTTGAACCCATACTCACTTGTGGAATGAACTGTGGAGTTGTTTCCTTTTGCTTTCAAAGGAGTTACTGTTCTGAGTGTAGGGGTTACTGCAAAACTTTGTGGGAAGACTCTTAACTCATAATCTGATTTTTCTGTTGATTTCTCTGATATACTTACTGAAATCCTATGTGAGAACACGACTAGTAAAGAGAGAATTGCATGAAGTTCAAATTTTCTAAAAAATATCTGAAGGAAAAATTTTTAAAGGTAGAATGTCAGCAGTGCTGGAGAATGATTCTTATTTATAGAAACATGGGAAATGACGTTTAAGTTGCATTACATGGCCCCACCACTGACATTCCTGAGTAATAGGACTATGGGACAGGAGAAATGAGGACCAATTTGAGTCCTGGTCATTGGCCAAACCTTGAATTCTGTGCTGAGACTACTTATTGCATTTCCATTGAATAGAAAGAGGTGATTTATTTATGTTGGGGTTTTTTTTGTTTGTTTTCATTTTTGCTTCTTTTTTTGTAGAGGACATCCATCAGAATATAACTTTTGGACACTTCCAGCCTGAGCTTTGCTTTTTAGTGATCTACGATTAGCTTTGGTATTTGAATATCCTTCCCATCACTAAATGTGTTGGACGGAGGGGACAGAGGAAAGGATGGATCATATTTTTAATAAAGCTGAGTATCTTGAAAATTGTAGTTTGTTAATATATGCTTTGTTATATCAAAAATTAATGGTTGCCACCAAACATCCTATGAAGCTTTCACTTTAATAATGCAGACCATTACCTTTTGATGGATGTTTATTAGGACCTGTTCCTGTTTCAGTTGCATCTGATACCTTCAATAATTGTTAACCAGTGGCACCTTCATTCCCTTGAAAGAAGTGCTGACATCATTGGCCAAACAAAACCCAAACCAAACTCACTCTTTTTCCTACAAAGTTACAACACTTTTTGTATATAGTGTAGGCCACAGTTATGCTGAACTAGCTTTGCTCTAGTACCCTCTAGACTAGCACCGGGAAGGAATTTTCTTTATTCCTGGCATTATAACAAATAACTTTCTTCCTGCTTGATTTCTGGGAGTTGGAGCTCTCATTGCTCCTTCTACTCGCTGGTGAAGGAATAGCGTTTGGCAAATCCAGCACAGTGAATATTTTGATGTTCATTGCTTTGCGATGTCTGACATAAGCCAAGGATTGTGATCAATAGAGAACTATGTCAGTGTCTAGTCTCCTACCTATGAGTTATACCCTGGCCATGAGAGATGAGTAAAGAAGGCGTCTTGCCTTGTTCTCTTAGAGGAGGGAGCGGACAGAGTCCTCTTGCATAGGAGACAGCAATTCCCATGCCTGCAGAAATTCACTGGAAGCCTGTGCTCCACACAGCATGAAGCCAGTCAGCAGCAACCCACTTCTAGTTGGTTCCTGCAGCAGCTGTGAAGCAAGTTTTCTCATTGCTCTGGGAAGCAGCTTTGCTCTTGGGAAGGCAGAGGGTCAGGACCCAGCTTGTT
>NW_010530284.1:0-5110 GCF_000687285.1 Phaethon lepturus | reverse complement strand
AGCAGGAAGATCTTCACTGATCCGTTCTAGCTTATCTGTCCCCAACAGGGCAGCTGCTCTTGGAATTCTGACTGTATGTCTTTTGCCTATGACAGCACTACGCGCTGGCTGATGTAAGCAGTGTTGAGATAGAGGAACCGTTGCATACTACCACGCTTCAAGCATTGCTTTAAGAAAGGAAATGAAAAACTAAAATCACATCTGTTTGCCAGATGATATTCCCGAAGTTTACATAGTCTGTATTTAGAGACTTAGCTTAAACCATCTGATATTTAGAAGTGCTGTGAACCTATGCATTTCATTAAACCTGGCTAGGGTGAAAAGCCTAATGTGGTGGTAGTAGGGGGTGAGGTCTTGTACCTTATACCTATTGATGGATTTAGGAGCACAGACTTAGACATCTCAATCTGTAGAGCTCAGCCCATTTGTACAGCTTCAAACAGTGGCACAGTGACTGAGTCTACACTATGAAGTCCTAGGAATATGGAGAAGAAAACCATGTCCTGTAAATAACTGATTTTACATATAAAATGGAAAAACCTTTTCTTAAAAAAAAAGAAGCCATTTATGGACAGGCTGTAACTTTTGTAACGAAAAGCTTTGCCAGCATGTATGACATCTCCAATAATGGTCCCTGCTGCTGTGGCAGTGGTGGCCACAGATAGATGAGATATTGTAGTGTAGCCAAGCAAAGGGTCGCTTATCGGTACAGGTTTGCTCATTGGTCTAAAAAGTTGTAAGAAGCTGGACCAAAGAATTTGAAGCAATCTTTATATTTGATAATACATTTTCTGAAGGAAAGTCTTTTAAATATTATCTAGGACTTTGATGATGTCTGCAGGGATAGGTATAACAAAATTACACAGAGTGGATCTTGAAGAACAGCTCATGGAATGGCTCCTCAGAAGAAGTAGTTAGGAATCTATTTAGAATTTGAGGTCAGAATTTTTTTGTGAAGAGATTTATTTTCATTTTTTTGTATTACATACACTTACATATATGCCTCCATGTTATCTTGTAGTAATGTTATACCTATTAGATGTTGCTCAAGAGGTTTTTCTATCAATCAGGTGAACCAACTCTAGGTGTACGATATATGTGACTGATACTTCTGGTAATGTAAAGGTTTGCTTTATTGGTGTTGAGGACAATATACAGTCCACTTCCTATGCATACTTTAGTTCCTTTAATACACTCCATTGTTTATGTATGTCAAACCTACTCCTACCAGAAACAGGCTCCTACCATTTAATAAGTTGTGATTTAGTGAGATTTATCATCCTTCTGAAGAAGTTTCACTGTGAAGCTAATGTGAAGTTGAGGGTCCAAGTCATAGAGACACCCCTTTTAATAAATAAACTAGTTAAAATCTTCCATCAGTCAGAGCACCAGAGCACACTTCTGGTCAGAGAGAGGTGCAAGATACATACAAGCAACAAGCTATGCAAGAAACCAGTGTCTGCATTACTGCACAGTCTGCTCTGGGGAGAATCAAGCAGGCAAGAAAGGGTAGCACTTGCTACATACTGTCTTGAGTTACCACCACTGTCACCATTTCTTTTACATTCATTTCCCTCATTTAGCAACGTGGCAAATTCATATTATCATCACTTTCCTTTCCAACACATGTAATCGCAGATCTTATGGTGTCTATTATCACTAGATTCATCCACACTATTACATTGTTAGGATTTGTGTTCTCATGATTTCACACTATTACCTGTGATCATTTGTTGAGCTTTTATTCCTGTAATTTTCATGCCTTAATTCCGTTAAACATCTTAACGTATTTTATCCTCGGAATTTACTAAACATTGTCAAAGCAAAGATTGGACAATTTTACATAAGTTGGATGGTAATAGCTAACTGTAGAGCTATAATCCTACACTTCTTTTATCCTCTCTCTTCCCTTTTGTTCTCTCTCTCAATAAAATTACGAGTTGTTAGTCAGCCTGTACCCTCAGTTTTCTCTATATGTTATTTGACGTGTGGTTAAAATGTTCTTTAAGCTATTTTGTTAAGCACTGCTTCTTAATACTGATATGGCCTAGATATTGCATCCCGGTTGTTATGTTAATGTCTGGAAAAATAGTTTACTTTTCTATAACTCTTTGTCTGTAGCAGCCTTAGAAACGAAAAAGAAGGGAAAGTAGAGGAAAAAGAGAACCACTTAGCTTTATTGCTTCAGGTCTTGAAAAAGTACATTCTGCCCCTTCAGTTTTCAACAAAAAATTCCTTCAGTGTTTTCTTGGAATTACCTTAAGGAAAATTTAAAACAAACCATTTTACAAATCAAAAGTAGCACTTGTGGTTACTCACCATGGTGTAAGCAATGACATATTGCGGCGGGTTGGCCCCATCTGGCTGCCAACCTCCCACCCAGCAGCTCACCCCCACCCCCCAGCCCTCAGCAGGACTCGGGGAGAAAATAGGAAGAATGAACGAGCAAGAAGACTCGTGGGTTGAAATAAAAACAAGGAGGTCACGTACAGGCTGCAGGTTACACTCAGTCACTTCGGTGAGGTAACGAGTGGTACAGGGTGAGTTGCAGCCAAGACTTAGTGGTTTAACTCTGCCACTCCTTCCTTCTCTTTTCCTCTGCTCTGGTGTGGGTCCTCCATGGGCTGCGGTTCCTCTGGGAACGTTTGCTCCACCATGGAGGACCTCCTTCTACTCCTCACCTTGGTGTTCCTTCTGCTGTTTCTCACTCTTTTTGTTCCCTCCTCCTTTCTTTGACTGGCATTTTCTGCCCTGCCTTACTGTTTTCAAAGTGGCCCTGCCAGCTTGGTTGATGGTTTCAGCTGTACCCTGTGGTGGGTCTGTTGGAGCTGGCTGGAAATGTCTGTGCCTGGCATGGGGCAGCTCCTGGCCTTTACTTGTGGGTGGCACCTCTGCAGGCACCTGCTACCAAAACCTGTCCACCTTCACCCAGGTGGCCACAGATCTTCACACGTGTACACAGATAATAAGATGAACTTCATTAAAACAGCAAACACCAGTGATGGTGACCTGTTTGAGAGATATTGTTAGGGACTGACCAGGAGCAGTGGATGCTGGCAAGTCAGGGCGAAGGCTTCCCTACTTCCCCCAGGGTTAAACAGAAGCACAAAAACCTAAATGCTAGTTTTCCTCATACTTACAGTTACGGGTCAAGTAGAGTTGGAACAGTCGAGGAACTGGACATGTAAGATTTACTGTGGACTATTACGTAGAGGCTGCCATTCCTCTGTAATTATTATATTTTCTATTTCATGCCTTCCTAGTTATGTTTGGATTCATTAAACATGAAGCCTACACAGCTAAGCCTGAAATGACTGTGTGCTGGAAGTGATGTTGCTAATTGCTATTACTGTTGCTAATGGCTAAAGAAAGTCTGGTAGGCTCACAGGAGAAAAAAAGGAAATAGGATATTTTAACCAGACTAATGCAGATTAAAACACAGCTAATAAGCCTCATGTGAAAAGCTTATATTTAAATTACAAAATGTCATTTTCTTGTGGAAATTAGCATTCCATTTCAAGGTCTGTTTGTTTGTCACTTTCTATAACTACAGACGGACTATATTTTAGGGTATTCATGATAATAGAAGAGAGAAAAAAATCTCATGAAAGGTTGTCTTTTTGTAAAGAACCTTCACATTTATATCTATTAGATTAATATAATTTATATCATTAAAATATTTGTACAAAGTAGAAAATTACGTCTCCCTTGGTTTTTGTGATTTTGTTTAACTCCACATGCTATGGGTGACTGTAGATTTCTTTTGCTTTTGCATGTGGAAATAAATATTAATTTGACTTATGATCTTACACATTTTTAGTTTACTTTTGTAATTTTATTAGTTTACTGCAGAATTCTGGATTCTGGTAAATAGCAAGAACTTCATTACTTCACATCTATGATTTGCTGCTTATGATGGAGCATAGGAATTACTTGTAAACCTGATATTATTTACAAGATTTCAGAAGAAAATCCATAGGGAAACAGAACACATGATGGAGGGAGGGATACTGTAGAGTAGTAAGAGAGCAGCTGTTTAGAAAACATTCCTGAGAACAAGTTTCATATTGTCAAAAAAGTTGTTTCATACATTACCAAATACCAGTGCTTGGAACAGTCAGAGAGACAACTTTTCTTGTGGAAGAAATACAGAAGAGAAATCCCTGAGGATCAACTCCCTGGAACTGGAGACTCACACAGAACAAAGTCTCATGGAAATGAACTTTCACAACAGTGCTCTGTTTAAAACTTCAGAATGTGTTTTTCAGAGTTTCTCTTAGCGCACTGCTGGTGGCTTAAGATCACAGAATTACAGAACCACAGAATCATTAAGGTTGGAAAAGACCTTCAAGATCATCAAGTCCAATCATCAACCCAACACCACCATGCGCCCTAAATCATGTCCTGAAGTGCCACGTCTACATGATTTTTGAACACTTCCAGAGATGGCGACTCCACCACCTCCCTGGGCAGCCTGTTCCAATGCTTGACCATCCTCTCGGTGAAGAAATTTTTCCTAATATCCAATCTAAACCTCCCCTGGTGCAACTTGAGGCCATTTCCTCTCCTTCTATTGCTAGTTACTTGGGAGAAGAGACCAACACCCACCTCACCACAACCCCTTCTCTGGTATTTGTAGAGAGCAATAAGGTCTCTCCTCAGCCTCCTCTTCTCCAGACTGAACAGTCTAAGTTCTCAGCCACTTCTCATAAGACTTGTGCTCTAGACCCTTCACCAGCTTCATTGCCATTCTTTGGACATGCTCCAGCACCTCCACGGCTTTCTTGTAGTGAGGGGCCCAAAACTGAACACAGGATTCAAGGTGCGGCCTCACCAGTGCCGAGTACAGGGGCACGATCACTTCCCTACTCCTGCTGGCCACACTATTCCTGATACAGGCCAGGATGCTGTTGGCCTTGTTGGCCACCTGGGCACACTGCCAGCTCATGTTCAGCTGGCTGTCAACCAGCACCCCCAAGCCCCCCCAGGTCCTTTTCCACCAGGCACCTCTCCAGCTACCCCTCCCTAAGCCTGTAGCGTTGTGTGAGGTTGCTGTGACCCAAGTGCAGGACCTGACAATTGGCCTTACTAAACCTCATACAACTGACCT
>NW_010530283.1:1166-1517 GCF_000687285.1 Phaethon lepturus | reverse complement strand
GGACCTCGCAGCCCCCAGCATCCTGCTCTGCTCAGCTCCAAGAGCGGGGAGAAGCCATGGGGCCACCTCCAACCCCACGCGCCGGGACAGATGAGGCAGCCGGAAGACACACACCTTCCCACCACCACTGCCGCCTCGGCTCAGCTCCGGCAGACCCTTTGCCAGGAGGATCAGGTCCCATGGGGCCCAGTAACCAGCACGGAGCAAACCCCGTGACCAGAAGACGAAGGCGAGAGCAGTCCCTAAACGGGCATGGCGCTCCCCCACACCTGCTGCCGGGAAGGGGCAGGGGGATGCAGCATCCCCCCCACCGCACAACGGCACCGCTCCCCCCGGGGGGTCTCCCACCAT
>NW_010530283.1:0-393 GCF_000687285.1 Phaethon lepturus | reverse complement strand
CCCTGCCCTGACGCGGCACAGCGGTGCCGGCTTTCTCTTTGTGGTCATCCCTGTGCCTAGCGGCATCTGGCAAAACACAAGCCCCCTCCCCACGCCCCCACCCACGAGAAGAAAGCCTCTGAGCAGCGCCGGCAGGTACCACAGCAGCGCCAACGACAGGCCATCTTGGCGATTAGTAGGAAACCAGGTGTCTGTACAAGTTCTGTTGTAGCGCCATGGGGAGGGAGGGATGGGAAAACAAAGACAAAAAAAAAAAGGAAAAAAACCCAAAAACAACCCAAAACCGGTGAAGCTGTGGTGCTGCAGGGCTGGCTCAGGGGATGCCAAACTGTACAACCAGTTCTTCTTTGGCGTCGACGCGGATCTGTGAGAGTGCACTGAAGGCATAGGCAG
>NW_010530282.1:0-3488 GCF_000687285.1 Phaethon lepturus | reverse complement strand
GCAGTGCCTCCCGGGAAGGGAGCGCCGGCAGCAGCCAGCCGGGAGAAATCGCGGGTTTCAGTTAATTCCTCCGCGAAGACTTCTCGATTTCAAAAAATCGAGTTATATTCTCAATTTCAAAAAATCGAAGTTCATTGCCCTACGCGTGACAAGGCGCCTTGCAAAATATTTACAATCCGGTGTAAGAGCGCAGAGCCCCGCGGGAGCGGCGGACAGCCCGCTCCGCGCCGCCTCGCCCCCGCCTTCGGGGAGCACAGGATGTGAGGGCCTCGCCCATTTCCCCTCCGGTCTGCCCTTCGCCGGCAGCCAGCGGGTCTTCGAACACAAATAAAACGCCTTTTTTTTTTTTTTTTTTTTTTTTTTTTTAATTTTCCTATCGGCTATTGACTTTCAAATGCCACACAGAAAGTTCAGTGAAAAGGTGCCTCCTTCCTACAACAATAAAGCCATAACCGTTTTAGGAGGGCTGTTTTTTTCCTACTTAGGCAATTTGTTAGTTAAATCGTTTTTTAATATGCTTGGGTTTAGTGTTTTTTGGAGAAATTTGTGCATTATTAAGTTACAACTTGATACGCATAGGAACCCAATTCTCACCCAAAACTGGCTGAGAAACCCGAACAGTTATACAACCTCAGGGAGAATCATAAAATGTTCATTTTGCTGTTTCTCCTGTCTTCCAAATGGCTAGGAAGCATGTATCGCAGAGCAGCACTGTGACAGCAAGGAAAATACACGGCACTGTACAGATAATACTCAAATGTACATCTGCATTGAAATATAAATTATTTGCAAAAATAAAAGTGGTGAAATACCATATTTGGGACAGTTAAAGATGAATTTAGGTCTACAATGAAAATGTGTTTCATAACAAGAAAAAGGAAGAACCCCCTCAGAGTATCATTGGTTCTGAATGTACATTTCAAAGCTATGTATAGAATTTTTAGCCCAGAGAGGACACAGTGCCATCTCCTGGAGCCAACAACATAACTTTTCCATTCCATTGCAATAAAGGCGCAATATTTCACACACACTGCCTTTCCAGTGAAGTACAAACACCTACACAAAGAAATAGAAAATCTGGGAGCTCTGTTAATAGTCTGTGTTTTAAACTGACGTATGAACAATGCGGTTAATGAGACTTCTATCTCAAATCTGACAACAGCCATTTATAAAAATCTGAACTGTAGCTATAATTCATAACGTTGGTAGTATATGTTCTTGAAACTTCTATGCAAAATAGCCAAAATGAGGTAATACCTGTGTTATATAGGTGAGAGATAATCCAAATTCAGGTCTAAAACATCTACTTCAGTTTTAAGTGATTTGCTAGTGGTTTCAACCATTGTGAACAACCTCTCTGGATTTCTGCTGAAAAGCAGTGTAAAAAAAAATGAACTTACTTGCATAGGGCCTTCATGCTACTCAATTATAGGCAAAGACATCGATTTCAATACAAACAGGAGAAAGACCTAAAGTAGTTTATCACCTATTACATGCTTTCAACATAAACCAAACCTTACAGCTCTGTTTAAAACAACAAAGCATGCGGATCTGTGGAAAGTAGTATGTCAGATCCAGAAGGTACTTAAAAAGGAAACCAACATTACTTCCCAGATCTGCAGCAAAATCTTCAGTCACCCCATACTTACTACCAGACACACAGCTCAGTCGTGTGCTGTCTGCACATACACATGGGGAAAAAAACAGTGATCATAGCAATACCCTCTACAATTCCCTACTAGGACTACTGTCCTGGGACTGTCTACATAGCATGCTCACCAAATGCTTTCTACAGGACATGCTGAGAGAGAAAACTTGTAGCTCCAGCTGGCCAGGTAATTCCTGGCAAGCATGCCTGCCTCAATGTTGGTTGTTTTCTGTGAATTGTCAAAAACTAGGACTCTTACCTCTGCAACACACTCTCTAGGATCAGGTGTAAAAATAAGACATTTTTCACTCATCTTTCATTTTTGACCTGGGGAAAAAACAACAACTGTATGTTAAATCATGCTGAACATTAACTCCAGACGGACTTGTGTCAGCAAAATGTCACTTCATAATAAGAGACTGTAAAAGTCAAGCTATTTCTTCAGGTATTTTAGAATAAGAATTTACGGTTTTTTTGAACCATTCAGGAAGTCTACATTGGAGACAAAAGGTGTCTCCTCATCTGCCAGCATACCCATGTAGGTAAAGGAAGAGAACAGTTGCAATAAACATTAATTTTCTTCCTCTATCACTCACTGTCTGAACCAAAATTACCAAATGGGAATATGTTCAATTAGATTAGTATCTGACTTTTAACTTCCCTGAAAGCCCTTGCTCCCTATCCATCAACTGTAAAATTATACTAACATTACAGCAAGCTAAAAGAATGAGATTTTACAATTCAAAATAAATAGCCAAAGCTCTCTAAAAATTTATAAATGGCCAGACTTAGGAAAGAACAACTCACATACTCCCTGTGATACATGCATGTACTTTCAGTACTTAGGTCAATTAATAACTAAAAGTTATTAAGGATAATGGATAAATTCTCTTACTAGACTTTTTAAATGAAGTTTGAGTTCAAACAGAAAGTGACTCAAAGTCCATGGTCTGTGCTGTGCTAATTGGGAAGCATGTATTGAAAATTACAGTTGAAAATTACAATTGAAAAATACAGTATTATAGCTCTGAGTTCACTTAACTGAATTACTCTGAATTTACACCAGTGTAGCAGATACAGTAACTCAGTCTTAGTTCTGTAAACAAAAGATTTGAAACAGTTATCTGAAATACTCCTTTGCCACATTAACATGTTATTACGTATGCAGTATAGTCATAAAGTAACACAACACAAAAGATAATTTCATGGTAACTTTTTTTTCCCTGGGAGTCCTAAATAACAGCCAAAGTTATAGGGCATTGACTGATCATTATTTCCTTCTGGGTTCTTTACTTGCGAACATGAGTTTCTCTGAATTCGTCCAGTGAATGAAAACTTCTGTAGTGTATGGAATTCTGCATTAGAATGGGAGACGATGGCAATCCACAGCCACAAGTGTTGCACCAACATTTCATAACTTATCAAACATACTGATGGTGCAATGCTGTCTAAAATCAGGATGCTTGTGCTCTTAAAAATAACTTGTTTCCTACCTTTTTCCCACCTCTCCAGCAATGCCGGATTAAGCGACTCAAGGCTGGAACAGGAGGTACATTGACATCGCCACAATGAAATCACCAGCTACCATACGCCGAGTCCTCCACTGAGGCTGTACCGTGGTGCAGCCTGCCACGTCACCGTGGCATAGTTCTCTCAAAACGTGGGGAAACCACGACCCTACTGACTTCCCCCCCCCTCCCCCGCCCCATCAAGGTCTCAAGCTCTTGACATACGAGCTACGAGCAACACTGTGGCTGCGGCAAACGTGCCAAAAAAACATGCCCCTGCTGAGGCAGGAGGCCACAGGGCAAGCTGAGGGCCGTGACTGGACTCCACGGGG
>NW_010530281.1:2644-3451 GCF_000687285.1 Phaethon lepturus | reverse complement strand
CGCGGTGGGCTCCGGCAGTGTGACCCCGGCGTGGTGCCAAGCCAGGCAGCTGCCCGTCAAGCTGAGCCGCCGTCGGCACCTGATCCTGGGTAGCTACAGCTCAGGGTCAAGGTGCCATCCCTGACGGGATGCAGCTCAGTCCTGGGCACTCTCCATCCCTGGCAGTGATGCTCCGTGCTGGCTCGCTGAACCACGGTGGCTTTGCTCCCCAGCTCTCAAGCAGTGGCCAGCTGGGACAGTCTCGGGAGGGCTTTGGGAAGCAGCTCACAGAGGAGGTGGCCCTGGCTCTGGAGACGGTCCCAGTGTTGACGGGGACACTGGGGAACACTTCCCCACGGAGGAGTGACCAGTGTCTCTGCAGCCGTCGGGGACTGAGCTGGGACAGGGGCACGGCAAGTGGCACAGCGTGGGGGGATGCCAGGGTGCTGTGGGGTGCACCCACTGGAGGGGGCTCAGGAGGAGCATCCTCCAGCACCCGCTGCTGGCGCAGCTCCAAACCAGCCTGGCTGAAAGGGACCCTTGAGAGATCCCAGGGTAGAGGGAGAAAAGGAGGAGCCCCCCGGCACACACAGACCGTCCCCATCAGAGCACGGCAAGTGGCACAGCGTGGGGGGATGCCAGGGTGCTGTGGGGTGCACCCACTGGAGGGGGCTCAGGAGGAGCATCCTCCAGCACCCGCTGCTGGCGCAGCTCCAAACCAGCCTGGCTGAAAGGGACCCTTGAGAGATCCCAGGGTAGAGGGAGAAAAGGAGGAGCCCCCCGGCACACACAGACCGTCCCCATCAGAGCCGTGCCCCTGCCGAGGGG
>NW_010530281.1:598-2613 GCF_000687285.1 Phaethon lepturus | reverse complement strand
CCTGAGCTGGCAGCAGCTGGCAGTACGTGGGAAGCTGCCAGCAGTGGGTCAGGATCAGCCCCTGCCGCTTTCCTCCCTCAGGGGACCAGAGTTGTACCGTGGGGACGTGCACAGCCGGGTCCAGGCTGCTGCATGAGGAAGCTGCCGTATGTTTCCCTAGAAGGTGCCAACTGCAGCACGTCCCAGTGTTTGGAGGGGGGAAACTGTCCCTCAGTGCTTCCACCCATCCCTCACAGCTTCCCGTGCCAGAGCAGAGTGGGTCCCCTGGGAACAACACCCCCGGAGCGGGGACAAAAGGGACCCTGGGGTGTCCCAGTCCTGCAGGCTCTGGGACCACGGGGGGCAGCTCGGGTGGGTGCAGAGAGGCTGGCACCGAGAAGACCCACCTTTGTGCTAGCATCCCAGCTTGGGCACCGTGGAGACCCTCCGAGGACACCCAGAGTCCGCAGGGTCAGTAGTGCCAGCTGTGGGGCTGGGATGGCATCTCCCCTTCCCAGCCGGGCACCTCTCTGCGGCACCGGCCTGCTGGGGCTGCTGCCTCCGCAAACAACTTGCAGGGTGCAGCTTGTCCGCCAGCGCCCGGAGATGAAAGCTGAAGCCTCGGGGGGCTGGAGAAGAGCCAGTCTCTCGACAGCAGCCCCCCCTGCTCCCCCCGGAGCTGCTACCAGTGAGCTCAGGCTGGGATGCAACATGGCTTCAAAGCTGCTTGGAGACTGCATGTTTCCAAAACCGATTCTCCCAAGAAGAAGAAAACAGCGGTGTGAGGGAAGAGGGGAAATATCTGCCGCAGTTCCGTGCTGAGCCTTCCCATGGGCGCAGGGAGGGCGGCGGGGTCCACTGGTGGGTCTGAGGCTTGGCCACCTGGTGAGGGTGTCAGCTTGTGTCCCGTGGTGGATCCTGGTCTCGGCCTCAAAAGGAGGGGAAAATCAGCTGTTGAATAGAGAAAGCATCTGTCTTCTGGCTTGTAAAGAAAGCTGCAAGCAGTGATGCAGGTAGATGTGGTGCAGATGATATGAAGAGTGGTCAACGCGAAATAGGTGATAGAAAGGCCTGGATATTGCAAGTAGTGACCTGTGGTACAGAGCTATGGAGGAAAAAGTCCAGGTTCTACAAATAAGGCTCCACACCAGAGCCTGAGCACCTCCGGGGGTTAACCCCTACCACAGCTGGGGCGGCACATGTGGGTGCAAATTCTCCCATCCCTGGCTTGAGCAGGCAGCCCCGGGGTGGGTGCTGGGGGCCAGCCCCGTGCTCTGCAGGCTTATAGCCAGCCCCGGCGAACAGCTGGGAGCCTGGAGAAACCCCCCTTCCCCAAGCCGCGGTGGGCTCGGGCCGGGGGCAGAGGCAGCGCAGAGCTCCTTCCATGCTGGGGGGCTGGTGACTCAGTTTCCCCTTCCCCTCTGCGCCACGGGAGCGCGGGATGGAGAGGCCAAGAGGGGGTTCGCCATGCTGGGGGGCAGACCCCAAGCTGGGCCGCTGCGGAGACCGGCCGGAGAGTGACTGCAGAGCCCGGTGCAGCCCGGAGAGCCCATGGTGTCGCCGGTGCTGAGCGCGTGGGCTGCTGTCAACACCTGAGCCACGGTGGTGCAGCCAGCGGGTGGGACTGGTGATGCTGGAGTGGATTTGGCTGCTCGAGGCTGGTCCTCTGATGGAGAACGGAGTGGGTCGGAGACCCCCATGCCCCCTGGCAGTGCCCACGCTGGGAATCGTCTCCCTGCTGGGACAAACCTGGCTTCAAGACAAACACAGAGCTGGCTGCGTTTGGCATCAGAGCTGGCCAGGGAGAGCAGCAAGGAGGGAGCAGCCTCCTGCAATGCTCCTGAGCAAAAGCCTCGGCTCCCTAAAGCCAGACCGCACCCCCACCCCGGCCGTGCCGCTGCCCCTCAGCCATCCAGGCTCCTGCCAAGGCTTGCTGACCCTTCTGCTTCCTGATCTGGGCGTGGAGATGGTTGATGAACTGGCACATCCTCCATAATCCTACGAAAAGTGCAGACCTGCCATGAGGCACGGGGATG
>NW_010530281.1:0-555 GCF_000687285.1 Phaethon lepturus | reverse complement strand
AGGGATGGGGCACCGACGGTGGCACCGACGGTGGCACCGCAGTGGGAACCCCCCACCAGGTTCTGCGGCGCTGAGGAGGGTGACACCAATGAAAGGCTGAATATGGTAGCCGCGGCCGTGGGACTTTTCTAGGGTCCCCACACCCCCCAGGAAGGCTGTGAGCCATCCTGCCTTGCCCCAGCTTCCCCGGGGGTCTCTGCCAGGCAGTGCTTGCACAGCGGGGCAGAAGGGTGGGGGAGCTCAGCCCGGGTCCCCGGGTTGCCCGACGTCACCCCAGCACCAGGGACCTTGCCTGGCAGCGGGGGGACTGAGGCTGGGGTCACCACGGGGGCTGAGCAGAGCAGGGACCCTCCTGCTTGGTGGGGGATGGCTGCTGGCCCCGGGCATGAGGGTCCTCAGCTGGATCCTGGCCATCCCACCAGCTCTTGCTCCCAGGGGTGGTGGGGCGTCCCCTCCCAGCAGGGCTGGTGGGGGAGGACGGGCGATGTGTGGATGCTGGGAGTTTGTTTGGAAACAGGCAAGAAGTTGGGATTTGTTTTTCCAAGCTGGGGGGGG
>NW_010530280.1:1385-1725 GCF_000687285.1 Phaethon lepturus | reverse complement strand
AAAATTTATAATTAAACTCCTTATAAACATATGAAATTTATAAATAAACTTACACATGAACTTTATAAATATATAAACTTCTCGTAAACATATAAAATTTATAAATATACAAAATTCTTATCAACATATAAATTTTCCTTATATATTCTGATCTATTCGGAGTTATTGAAAACAAAAACACTGGCTTTCTGAATTTTAACTGAATTCCCATTTCCAGCCAACACCATGGTGTAGGGGAGGGGCATCATCACTTAAGTAACGAGAAATATCTTGAATCGATTTCTAAGAGAACCACTTGCCCCCCCCACCCCCCGTAGCTTTAGACACCGCTCGAGGCGGG
>NW_010530280.1:973-1319 GCF_000687285.1 Phaethon lepturus | reverse complement strand
TGCGCAGCACCGGGCTTGCTCTTTAACAGCAAAAATTACATTCCCAGCTCGTCTCGTTTTTAAAATCAGCCTCACGAGGGCTGATGTTTCTTCCTAAATCCTCAGCTTCTGGAGTCACGTGATGACGGAAAATCCAGGGCTGGGGGGGAAGGCGACTATTTTAGACCCGAGCTTTTTCCTGCTGGTTACGGGCAGAAAATCTGATGGCTCCCAAAGCCTCAGCAAAAGCAGCAGCAGGCAAATAAAAAGCGGAGCCCTTCTTGCCGAATACTACACTTGTTTGTTTTTCTGATATTTTAACGATATTGTTGCGATCTCCAAACCCACCTGAGTTCCCAGGAATTAC
>NW_010530280.1:0-451 GCF_000687285.1 Phaethon lepturus | reverse complement strand
TTTTCTTCCCCTTTCTCCCCGCCCTGCCCCTGAGCGCAAGCCAAGGCTCTCACATAAAGAGTTCCTTATGAGAGCTGGCAACCCCCGAAGCAGGGCAGGAGACTGCAAGGGTTGCTTTTTCCTCAGTTTAACCGGGAATTCCGTTCTCGGCACGCCGACGGCTGCCCGAGAACAAGCCCTGATTTACGGTGGCGCGCGCGGCTCCGGGCAGCCCCGGGCAGAGGTTTCCACTGAAGTCAGCGGGAAACTCCACCGGCTGTAACTCGAAGGAGTTACTCGTCCCAGACTCCACGTCCCACGCTGAGACTGCTGAGAACAAACCCAATGCAATTCCAGTACGCAACTGGGCAGACTGGTAAATCACGGGGTAGCTCGCAGCCGCTCCAGCACCGCGTAACCCCGCTGTTTTGGGGCGAGGGAGCCGGATCGCTGGACGACGAGCAGAGACGAC
>NW_010530279.1:30402-31282 GCF_000687285.1 Phaethon lepturus | reverse complement strand
CCCCGGCGGCGGGGCGGGCCCCTCTCCTCCTCCTCCTCCCCGAGGAAAGGGGCCCTGGGGGCGGCCCCGAGGAGGGCCAAGGGCCGCTGTCAGGGCGAGTGGGGCGTTTTCCGGAGCCTGGGTGCTTGGAGGCCCCTGCGCCCGAAGAGCCGCAGCGGGGCTTGCCCCCTGGGGTGACTGACAGCCCCCTGGGGTGACTGACAGCCCTCCGGGTGACAGCCTCCGGCGCCGCTGTGGGAACAGCCCGGGTGCAAAGCCGTGACTTAAGCCCTCGGTGTCGAGGGGTGCAGGGTTTGGGTTTCAGCATGTTTGAGCGCTGTCAGTCTCTCAGTCCCCTAAAGTTTCGTAGGAAGGTGTGGAGACTCTTCTGATGCTAATAGATTCCTCATTTTTCTATGTTTTATTCCAGTCACAGAGGACATGGGGGCATCTCATACAGGTAACTCTTGCGTGATCAGCGTTTCAGCATGATTGGGGGAAACGGGCTGAAAAGCCAGTCCTCCCATTGCTCCCAGGTCCTTTAATCCCATCCAGTTTGATCATAGTTGTGCTTTTTAGCAGCTATCAAAGAAAAGCGCTTGACTTGGTTCCCAAGGGAAATTCTGCGGGCTTTTTCTGGGGGAAGGCCACCCTGAGGTGTCACAGCTCAAACAGTTTTAAGTATATGCTGTTCACTTAACAGATCGCTCATAGGATGTCTGACAACATGGGTGGGCCTAACAAGGGCAAACTAAATTTGTTCTCGTTTCCATGAATTTTTTTTTTTTTCCGGAGTATCTGGGTATTTGTGGTGCTTATGGTCTTGTACAATATCCTACAGTTATGGGGTTGGAAACACACTGTTCTCCCTTTATTGAACTGCAGTATGTTTAGTCTTTAT
>NW_010530279.1:0-30369 GCF_000687285.1 Phaethon lepturus | reverse complement strand
TTCCCTGGAGACCTTGTAGTATGGCTTTTTTGTTGGTGGTTTTGTTGTTGTTTTTTTCCCCCAAAGCAAGTGCTGGCCAGCTAGAAAGATGGCTTCAGGCCATCACTATTCCTAGCGACAAACAGAAAACCTCAAAACTTATTGTTGTGAAGAATCTTTGTCTGAAATCTGTAAGAGGCAGGAAGGTCTTTTTACCTTTCGTGAAATTTTAATTTCCTGCTATAAAGGCACATGCTGTTATCTTCAAGGTAGTGTGTTTTTAATTAAAAGATGTTGTTGTGTTTCAGGATGACTCACTTGTGGTGTGGAAGGAGGTGGACCTGACCCGGCTGTCAGAAAAGGAGCGTCGTGATGCTTTGAACGAAATCGTTATCCTTGCCCTGTTGCAGCATGAGAACATCATCGCATACTACAATCACTTCATGGATAACACCACGCTGCTGATTGAGCTGGAGTACTGTAATGGTGAGATCCCTACTCCCACTTAGAAACAGGTGTCTGCCATGTTGCTGAGTCACCCTCCTGCAGAACCTCCAGGGAGCCTTCCTGGGATGTCCTCTGAGGAGCAGAGGTGGATTCTGCTGCGTACCTTCTGAAGAAGAGATTGAGAACCCTTCTGATTGATTTGTGTCTTGAGTGCCAAAGAAAGAAGCCCAGTAGTTAGTGCAGGCAGTTCAGGCTGTAGATGATTTCTTGAGTCTTCTGAGTAGCTGGTACAGTGGAAGAAGTGGGTTATTAGTAATGTACAGTTCTACTGCACCTTGCTGTGCTCTTTTAGGGGGACAGGGGAAAAAGACCATGAGGATATTCACGCCTTTCTGCCACTACAGAGTGTGGCTGTTTTTCAGTAGCATCACTTAAGTAGACCTCTCCATTTGGCAATTATAAATCAAAGCTTGAAAGTCTACTGGCACACTGCAATCAGGACTTTTTCTTGCCTTATGCTATCAGCTTCTATGTCTACAATAAAAAAAACCAAAACAGTTCTTTTGGTGGTGGAGAAAACTTTAAAGTTCCGTCCAAGAGTAGATCAGATGGTATTGTTTGGAGATGGCAGAGGAAACCGTCCTGGTTGGGATAGAGAGACAGAAGGATTTGATGTGAGGGTCTGAGTTGCAGCTGCCCTTAGCTGGAAGAGGAGGTCACATACAGCTAATACTGCTGGAACAGGATACCTTCCTAGGACTGCAGTACAGTTCCTATTTGGTTGGGTGGGACAGCTCCCCAGCTAGGTATCCTGTGTGTGTTCGCGGCTTATGTTAAGCCTTGGCTCATCAGCAGAAACTTTTTTTGATGGAAAAGGCTATCATCATGTTGTTATCCTCTTAAACAGATTGCTTTCACGGGGACAGGTTGGGGAGGGCAAGAGAGTTGTGCGAAGTATTTTTGAAGGGTGTTAAACACCCTGGTTAGTAGATTGGCCAAAGCTGGTTTTGCTTCTCTGCTTTTTGTTCTTATGCAGGGTGGAGTCCAGTGCAAGAGTAGGGGAATGTTATCTTTTTGATGCACTATTTATTTTAGGAGTACTCTTGAGTTATTTAGCTGCCCTGAAAAGACTGCATGCTTGGGGCCATTATAAATTCGTTGGAAGGCATAGAGGGAAGCTGCATAGTACTGATGTCTATACGTATTTGTTAATGTCCCTAAACCGATTGTCTTACTTTGGGACAATAACCAAGAGATGAGTTCAGCCTGCATTATGCCTGAATATGTCTGAGTGGTACAGAACTAGGGATGTGAGAAAGAGGGAATTTTATTTAGACTTGTGGGTACTGGTTTTGCCAATGTGTTAATAGTTGTTTCTGTGTTTTGGTTTGTTGTTTTTTTGTTTTTGTTTTTGTTTTTTTTACAGTGTACAAGTCCAAGATAACTTGTGAGTAATTTTTAACATAAAACTGGACTAGTTGCTATCAGACACTCCTCAGAATCCAAAGTTTGTACTGTTTAATTGGCAAATTTCCTGGAGATCTAGGAAAGATGTTGAAATATGAGTAAATATTGCCTCCATTTTACAGGGGAGGAAGCCAAGTTTTGATTTATTTGCCTGTAATTCTGTATATATATCATGATACCATAAGACGTCCTAATGTGCAAGTCTGACCTAAGCCCTTCAAGGAGGCAAAGGAGCCACTGCAACCTGCTTTAGACATCTGTAACTCGACAGGCCCATGGAAGTCATACAGCAGAAAGCTGTCTTGCACCATACCCATGGGAATGGGAAATGGTCTGGTGTTCCATTACTATTAGGACATAATATATAACTGGGAAATGGAATAGCAACAGGGTGTGATCAGAGATTGAGGATTTACTGGTAGGATGCTAATCTGACAGAGTCTCACTGCCGGCAGCCATCAGCATCATTTCTCTTAGTTATCCTTGATTTTCAGCCTGCTGCCTTGAAATTGTGATGTGCCCTGAAGATTCTGCTGATTTCAGGCTTCTGTTGGTGGTGCTGCTGTTGTCAAAGCTTTGTGAATTCCGCATCGATGTATTTAGCAGGCAGGGCAGATGAAGGAGAGAGGCAGGTCAGAGCTGGGCAGTAAGTGGGGAAAGGCAGTAACTTGTGCTTTCAGGGACTACTCTGAACTTATAATTGCTTTCTTTCTCTTTTTTAAATGTATTATTTATATATAATGCTGAGCAGGACACACAAATCTCATGTGATTTGGTGTACAGGTTACAAATGTTTACATATCCCAAGAAGTGCTTACAGGTAAAAAAAGTAGGGACTGCTAGCCTATCTTACTGATTCACTTTTTGGAGATTATTAAATGGTGGTGTTAATCATCTCTGTTTAAGCTTAGGTATGCCAGTGAAGTTCTTAGATGGAAGAAGAACTTAATTTTGTGAGTGCCTGAATCGTTTAGAACTTAATTTTGTGAGTGCCTGACTAGTTTAAGTGAAGAGTGCTGAGAGAGAGCTGTACTGACTCATCAGATCTTTTGGGGGATTTGAGTATTCCCAGCAATACCTGAGTAGAGTAACTGCTGCTGTTAACTAAGATGAACCTCTCTGTCTTTCTCACTCACTTATTATTACAGGAGGGAACCTCTACGATAAGATTCTGCGTCAGAAGGACAAGTTATTTGAAGAAGAGGTAATCTGCACTGGTTTGAGGGAGCACTGGGGCTGGCCTAATGTTCTGGGGATCTGTCTGGTTTTCTGAGTATTTATACAGCATTTTTCCTGTAGTGCTGGTGGGGAGTTCCTGTGTATATCTGTGGACTGACATCCTTCCTCTCCTGTTGAATATTGCAAACATTTATGGACTATCAGAAACGTTTTTGTTTCCTTTTTGGCTGTCTATAAGCAGTATAAGCTTCTGAGGGAGGAATAATGAAAGAGAGCACGCAACTGACTTTTGTCACCTTATCATCTTGGCTAACTTTAAAACCTCTTTCTGTGTTTCTTCCTAGCTGGTACTCAATTTCTCTCTCTTCTTAACCATTTTGTAGGTTCTTTTCTGAGTAATTACCTTGCATCTGTCTCACCATAGATCTTTTTATGTTCTTGTTCCTTTTTCTTTTATTTTTCTTTATTTTTTAAACTTACTTTCTGCTGTCTGCTTCCACCTCATGCTGAGGTGGTTAACGATTACATTTATTTATCTTATAAAATGACTTCTAAGGCCTTCCGGCTCATAGTGAATACTAAATGGTCACAGCTCATATTCCAGAGAGCCCAACTGTAGATCTTTCCCAGCTGGTCAGTAGGTGTCATTCCTAAGTCTTTTCACTGATTGAATTTTGTGACACTTGTCAGGACAGACACTATGAACAGCACTAGAACAATCTACCTTTTGGAATATCTTTTCAGAGATTTCCAAACCAGGAAATTATAAATTTTCATATTCCTGAAGGAGCATCTAAATGGTATGTCAGGCCTTCTTGCTGTGCCTCTGTGTGACAGGGACGTATGGGGTTTAGAGGGGCAGGTTTGAGCCTCACATAAAGCTTTTATTCCTACCTTTGCAGATGGTGGTTTGGTATCTCTTTCAAATTGCATCAGCTGTGAGCTGCATTCATCGAGCAGGAATTCTTCACAGGTAAGGGTGGCATGCGGTAAAGCTAAGGTAACTGGTGCGGTTCATGAATGTGAGTGCAGAACTCTTCTGAGTAGCTTTTCCTTCTGTGTTTAAGGCAATCACTGAGCTTCTCTCCAAAGCGTAGCTGGACTGCCTAGATGTTAAGTGTCACTTCTGTAAAGTTTTTTTTCTTGGTCTTGTGATAAATATGCAAGAAATTTTGAATATGAAAATGGAATTGCTGTCTCTGATGCTTTTGTGGACAAAGAGTTAATCCATGTAGGAAGGAAGTAAATTGGCCCTTTATTGCCATAGCATATAAACGATATTTGCTGAAATGTGTAGGAAGAGCAGTTACCACAGGCCAAAGGTACTTCCTACCCGCTCCACAATTAATAGCTTCAAACCAACATGTACATCCTTCTGTAATTCCTGGAGGCTAACAGTGATTAAGACTGCATTGGTACATTGCTGTTATATAACTCATGCAAAGATTTTTCCTACATTTCGCCAAATCTCATTTCTTCGGCCTGTTAATTTAAGGAAGTAATACAGCTTGTTAGCTGGTAGTGGTAATTTTGACATTGACTCTGAGGTTTTAGTGAGTAGCCAATTACCTTTCTGTTGCCCTTTTCTGTTTGGGAGGAGTAAATTTCATGGCTTATCTGTGCTTCAAGGAGGCTGTAACGTTCTGGAGAGCACCGCACATGTAGACAGCTGTTTCTAGCATGTTTGGATTGTGTGCTGCACAACATCCTTCTCTTAACTAATGTGCATAGCTGTGTGAGGATGTTTTCTGTGGGATAGCATTGTGGTTGCTGCCATTCTAAATCTTCGGTAATTGGCAAGCCTTGCTAATGAAGGGTTGGTACCCTACACTCAACAAAGTAGTACCAAAGTTTTTGACCTAAGGCGGATGTCATGTCTGTCCTGCTTTTGCAGTGATTTCCTGCTTACCACCTCTGTTGCCCATCTTTGCGGCAGGGTTCACAGTCTAGGAACATGTGTGGCCCCAAATCCTTCCATAATAACGAATTGAACAGTTATTTAAATGTTTGCAGTGATTTCCTCCTGCTGCAGACATTGTCAGAGTGACTCAGGACTTTGCGATGCCCCAAGTGGATGAATGCAAAGTGCTGCTTTACTTGATGTTGTCCTGATCTGCACTGGGAAGTTGTTGATGGTACAATAGGAAAAGGGAGTGTTACAAAGTTTTGGCCATGGGAAGCATATATTCTGCAGGAGCTTCCTCTCTATATTTATAGCCTCTTATATTGATCTGTGAGACTACATATAAATTATTCTGCCTGGGAGAAAGTGTTTTCAATGAGTTTCAGAATTCAGCATTTTTGTGGCCATCAGCATTTTGATCTGGGCATAGTTACAAAGAGTTGGTCTTGAAGTGTAAGGTAGAGGGGTGTTTATGCTTAAGTTCTAGAGTGGCATCTGTTTCATACCCTCTGTGTGTGTGTTTATTTTTGTATACATACATATTCATGCATACATTTTTGTTTGTACTGAGCTCAGTGACTCCTGGCTTGGGTCTATTTATAAAACCAGGAAAAATAAGACCTACTGAATGACCTTCATACAAGAAGAGACTGAGAGGGGGGGAAAAGAACTATCTTTGATCTGTGGCTTTTACATAGGTGTCTGGAGCCTGAGCTTTTTAGACTGTGTTGTGTTTTGTGGGGATGTGATAAAATATGGATAACTGCAGGTACTGCCCCAGTATTTGGGGTCAAATTGCCTTTGGAGAGCTCTCTGTATGTGAGACAGTTCTGGCAGAGTAGCAAGTACTTCATTTTGGGGGGAGGCGTAGTAGTGTGTGGAAGACTCTGAAATCCGGAAATATATTTGAGTGTCTGCATTTCTTCTTCTCCTTTCAGAGATATAAAGACATTAAATATCTTTCTAACCAAGGCAAACCTGATTAAATTGGGAGACTATGGGTTGGCAAAGAAGCTGAACTCTGAGTACTCTATGGCTGAGACTGTGAGTATTTGCTGCCTTTGAGTGCAAACTGAGGTGTGTTTTTCTTTCAGCTCTGCATGCCTTGCAGAAGACCGGGGATGCTGTACATTCTTGCTGCTTGTTTTCTGTCGTTTTCCTTTCCTTCTTCCCTCAACTTCCTGTCAATGTTATCTCACTAACATTGGCATATTTGCTGGTGTGTTGCAGCCTGCCATTATCCTTGCTCCCAGGTTACCTTTTGGAGGTCTGTCTCTCTGTAAAGCAGCAGTAGGCTAAAGATAATTGCTGCTGTGAGCATGGAATTGTGCCAGAGACAGTATAGCTGTGCTAGAGAGCACTGGTCTTCCTTCCCTGGTACCTAGGCATAGTACTTGCAAAAGTGAATCTGTGTAACACGAAGGCAGTGCTATCCGAAGGTACAGAGACAGCAGTATAGTCACATCAGTACAGCACTCTCCGTCTGGGCTAGTTAAGCCCAGCTTAGCAAGTTAAATTCATTTGGTCATACTGCTGTGCTAAGAGGGGCATTTTGCCTCAGCTGGATCTGAGATAGCTTGGATCTGTTTGCCTGACATTGCACTGTACCATAGTGCAAAGGAGAAGGAAGGAAGGAAGGCACTTGTGCTTCTTAAGGAAACCAGGTGTGTGGTTTATTGGTAGTGCCCTTGGAAGGGAGCAAAGCTTTGTAGGAGAGATTAATTCTACCAGAAGGCTGTCAAGGTTGGCTTTGTTCCAGACCCTTCCAGAAAGCAGTTTTGCAGGCAGGGTTATGACACAAGGTAAGCTGTATTGCAGGCACCTGAAAGGCTCAGCTTGGATTTCCCAGCTCCATTAATTTCTGTGGTGAGTGCTAGGCTTGGAAAGGGAGATGATGTCTGGAGCTCCTGTTTGCTAAAGGCCTTTATTATAGTTTGGGATGCAAGCCAGCCTGCACTTCCCCTTACCAGGCTGTATTATTAGATTTAATGCAAGCTCTTGGTGTTCTGTTAGGATGTGTAGTTAAATACTTGTGAACCTCCTTCCAGAACATGAGTGCTATTGTGCTGTTGCACATTAAGTGGGAGCTCAAGGCTACTGCATAAAGCCCTCGCTAAGCCAGGTTGTAGCAAAACCGCTTCCCGTTTCATCATGTTTTTCATGGCCTTCTGGCTTTCAGAGAAAGTGCAGTCTGTGCTATGAATTTCCAGCTTTGTTTTTGTGTGTGTTCATCTACACCTGCGAGCTTTTCTTTTTATCTTTTTCACTTTTAAAAATTTTAAACTACATACCTTCAACCGCATTTCATTCTGTATATGCTGGCTGTGCTCTGAGCTAGTTCCTCATTTTGTGATCTAATGATCAGTGGCAGTCTGGAGGTCATTTTTTGTGACATGAGTGCAAAACACGTTATTGTCAGTATTTGTAATTGTAACAGTCGAATTACAATTTTGTGAAAAGTTTACATCTTGCTTACTAAATGCTGATTTCTTAATTTATCATTCTCCCATTTACCAAGGAAGATATAGAAAATATGTCTGTGTCTTTTGTACAGAAAGCTTACATTATCCTTTGCTTAAAAAAGGTTTAGGTGCAGTGTCCTGGTTCTCCAGATGATACTCTAACTAGGTGGGCTTCTAAACCTTCCCGTGGCTAGGACTCACCTAGCTCTGTAGCTGTTGCGCTCTGTAATGGGAAGTGGAAGGGACATGGCAGATTCTGAATGTGCCCATTGGGTATCTGGTGTACTAGCAGAGCCTAATGAAAGGCAAGCTTTGTACTCCTCAGCGCTTTGCTGAGAGTGGTGAAAAGAGGCCAGCTATAAATATTTCCCGTTCTAAATTCTGTCTTTTTAATTGTATTTTGCTGTCTAGTTCCTAGCTAGGGAGTGAGCTCCATTCATCTGGAAGCTTCATTCTTACACCTTTTGTTGTGTTTGTTCTGTGTCTCCTTGTTGTGACTTTGAGCTCTGTCATTATTTCTGTTGTAGCTGGGAGGGCTTCTGTATTTAAGTGCTGGGGTTTGGGATATTCTGTGTGGTGAGGGGTGTTTGAAAAAAAGCCCACTTCTGAAGTGAAAGCCTTTCAAGTGGGACTCATGCCAGCTTTCTACTTACTGACCCAAAAGTAACCCCTCTTTCACTGGAGACAGAGTAGCCTTTGTCCTGGCAGTACCTTGTGATCAGACAGAGTGACTCCATAGCCATGAGCTGGCATCTGTGATTGGAAGCTTTGCTAGATCCCTTTTCCATACACCTCTTATGAGGGTTTCCATATGCCTGGTCAGTACATAAATAAACTACATTTAGAGGTAATCAGAGGCTTAAGAGAGGGGCAAGTCCTTGCTGCATTCTCATGACTACTACTCTACTGAGAAGTATGTACCACATCAGGATCTGAGCAAAGAGATGTCTAGGATCTTCTGAGAAACGCAAGCACAGACTTGTGGACAAGAAGGGAAGAAACGTGCTGCTTGTTCCTATCCCTCCAGCACGTTGGTGGGGTGTGTCATCTGTGTCACTTCAGTGCTGTGTTAAAGCTGTGTCTAGCTCTGATGCTTATGGGCCTGTGTGAACATGATGGACACAGAGCTCCTGCATTGAAGGCTGCTGGATCATTTCTGATTTTTAAATGTTATTTTTCCTAGCTGGTGGGAACTCCGTATTACATGTCCCCAGAACTCTGCCAGGGTGTGAAATACAACTTCAAATCAGATATTTGGGCTGTGGGCTGTGTCATCTTTGAGCTGCTTACTCTGAAGAGGACCTTTGATGCTACTGTAAGTCTACAAACCAGGATGGACTGAGCAATCTTATTTTTTATCACCCTGAGATTCACACTTGGCTCATAGCTTTCTTAACTCATGTTTTTCTTTCATTGTTGTTTAAATCTGCTGATTAAGAAAACAGTGGCCTGGGAATGCCAGCTGTAGCCAGAGAAAATGTCTGCATGATTTCCGCTACCTTGCACTACAGGTGCCTCTCTGGCTTCTGCCAAACCCACCCTTGTCTGCAGCCCTAGCTTTACCAGACGCAGCATACAAGCTGTGCTAACTTGTATCATGGTTGTGAATGAAATGTGATGTTTTCTCTACAAGGAGGAAGTTTGTGCTTGTGTAGTTTTTTGGGTTTTTTTCAGCATTACTAGCTGTGAATTTTCTGTGCAGTGTTCTGCAGTGAAAACTTCCAGCCTTCAGATTAAATCCTGTTACCCTTTTCTCAAAGTTTGAGCAAAAGTGTGGTCAAACTGGCATGGAGAGGGTGAAAGGGAGCTTTGCTGGCTGCAAATGTGATTTGCCAGCTTGTGCCATGTGATGGGAAAAGCTGCTAGCTGCCATGGTGCAAGATTTTGTAACCCTTAAAGAGCCAATGTGAAAATACCATCCTTTCCTGACTTCTTCTCATCATGGCTACCGAGGCCCCAGTAACTCTGCTGCTGTCTGGTGTTTCATTGACAATATGCTGTGTAGGATATTCAATGCAAAGAGAAGCCTAAATTCCCTCCACTGTTAGGGAATTTGGTGAAAGGCTGGATGTTGCCACCAAGTCCTAGCTATCAGAGGTACCATTTCTGCAGGATTTATTAGATTTCTGGAGAATGTACTAGGCAGGGAAGAAGGAGGGTGTGTCCCGATCAGAGAAGGAGGAAGAAAATAATAGTGGCCTGTAGCATCTCTCCCCATTGGACACATTGTCCAGTTCAGCTCCCTTACAGCTGGTTGCTGGTTTCTGCCTAGAATCCCCTGAACCTTTGTGTGAAGATTGTGCAGGGAAATCGTGCCATGGAGGTTGATTCCACTGTCTACTCCCGGGACCTGATCCAGATGGTGAATTCCTGCCTTGATCAGGTTGGCAAAATACTTTTTTTTAACTTTCAGACACCCCTTGCCAGCTGCCTAAGCCATGGAATTCAGGGGTGGAGGGGAATGACATGCCTGTTTCAGCGTGAACACTGTTGATGCAGGGTAATTTCTGAGAGGCCTGAGGCACCACTGAGGCTGGGCTTCCTCCAGTCCTCTGAAAGCATTGTCTCGATGCCATTCAGACCTGTAGGCTCTGGAGGGTTGTTGGGTTTACTCTGATGACAGTTATTTAATGGGCTGGCAAAAGCAGTTATTTTCTAATGCAGTGCTACGGAGGTGGGAGCATCATCTCTGTATGGTCTCTTATGGTTCTGGCTTTCTGTCTGTGACTCTGGCTGTCTGTAGGGGATGAATTTCTTGAAAGCAAACATAGTATTGATACCTTCAGAGCATGGAAGTCCCTCCACATCCCTGGCATTTATCCCTATTCATTCCAGATATTTGAATTAATTCCTTTCCTTTCTGAAGGCAGTCAGAGAAGGAGGTCCAAGCAGGCTTGAATGAGGTTTCCTGGCCCAAGATTTGGTTGTAGATGATGAGCATTTCCTAGAGAATGACTTGTTGTTTGCTTCTTTCAGGATCCAGAGAAGAGACCTACAGCAGATGAATTGCTTGAACATCCCTTTCTCAGCAAACGCAGAAGGTAATTGGTTGGTCTTGCCTGAAACCTGGACAGGTGTCAGAGAAAATAGGAGGGTTTGTGCAGGCTAGCGGCATTTATGCTTTTGTAGTAAAGTCCTTAGGTTAACTTGGCCTGACCTGAGGCAGTTATTGAAATACGCTTCATCCTCTTTAGGAGAGAAGTGCATTCTTGTTGTCTTGTCTTCTGATCAATCCCTGTGTTCTGTTCGTGCGTGGGTACGGTTAGAAAGGTCTCTGCGTCCTTTGTCAGAAGCTGTTACACTGAGAACTTTGAGGCATCCCTTTTTGAAGGTCCTTTGAGGAATGCTGCTTCCTGCTCTTCAAATCTCTGTAAACAAAGGGTCATTGGAAAAGGTCTTTCAAAATATACATGTCATGCAATACAGAGACCTTTGCTTTCTCCCTTCGTTGCCTCCTCCTTCTGGAGAGAGTTGCATTGAAAGTGGCCCATTTTGGCGTAGTTTGACCATCAGCTTGCACACAGTCTTTTCATGAAAGGTGGGCCATAATTTGGGACTGTTTGGATCCCCCATTTGTTGCTTTGTGGACAGCAGACTTAGTCCTTTGTAACAAGGTTCTTTTAGGTCAGCAAAGTTTGAGTTTTGTCTTGCTGTATGCACTGGTAAAAGCCCGAATCCTGATAATATTTAGCCATTTAAGACCATTCTTATGCAATATGGGTATTGTTTGGCCACATCCTGGTATGTATGTAGTTTGCTGTCCTCAGCTCTTCTGGAAGTTTGTTAGCTATATGGTATATTACTTCTGCCCTACTTACTGTCTATTGCTGTGAGATCGTAAACAGCTGACAGATTTCCTCCAAGAGGGAGCAGCATTTTATTGGACAGGAAAGCAGTCTGTGTGTGCTGCTTGTCAGTAAATTGCTTTGGGCGATGTTACTGTTTCCTAAAATGCTTCTTCTCCTTTGGCAGGGAGATGGAAGAGAAAGTCACACTGCTTAATGGGCCAAATAAGCGACCAAGGTAATTATTTGGGCATGTGTTTGAAAGGAAGTCTGGAGAGAACAGCTCCCCAGAGAGGAACTTTACTGAGAGTGTTAGTCTGTGACAACCTTAATGGAATAGTGTAGTTTAGAAGATCCCTAAATGCTGGGAATTTGACATGCTTGTTACATGGTTATTGTCCTGTGTTTTACTCTGCCTTTTATATCCTGCTTATATGTATGACTGGAACCTGAGCTCAGCAGATCCTATACAACTCTAATCTGTCCTACTGAGGATGTAGTCTTTACAGCCTGCATATCTGAGGATGTAATTTAGATTCCTCCTTTCACACAAATTCCTTTGAGCAGGAAGAATATGACTGTCTGAATGTTGAACATTAAATGAATATAAATATCTTTCATAAAACTGGATATATGCCCAGGTTTTCCACAGTCCCCAGTAAGCCTGTAAGCAGGATTGATCCATGAAGCAGATAGCTTCCGTGATATGTATAGCTGTTCTGTTGATTTGTCTGATAGAATTTCAGCTTTTTTTCATCATAAACTTGGACATACTATCTGAGCACTTTATGTGAAGTTGTTCCAGTTTATGGGTTGCTCGCAAACAGTTTACTTTGATTACAACTTCCATTTTGCAATCTGCTTGTGAATTGATTCTTACTTGCATCGAAGAGTTATATTTTTGGCCTCAGATGGAAGCCTGTAATTTAAATAGAGAGGAGAGAGGAAAGTTAGAAGCTTTTGGATGCTTCTGTATTTTGAGGAAGGTTTCATGACTGTTTGTAAGGCTTTAATTTTTCACAAATGAGAACAGCTCCGTGGCCATTCAGTGAAAACCCAGTCTTTTTAAATGACGTAAAACTGGATTGTAGGCTTTTTAAAATGCTTCGTGGAGGCTACTTCCACTGCTGCTTTGAGACAGGTTTGATCCTGAATCTCTTTATAGCAGTTGAGGTCTCAAAACCACTCAACAAAGAGAAGAGTTTGTGAAAATAAAAACCATGAATGGTTGTGAAGGAAACGGATAGACTACAGTAGGAAAATGAGTGATGACAGTGAATGCAAACTCATTATTAAAAGCATGTGTGTTTTGTTGCGGGGGGTCTTGTGCAGGTCAAGTACCGTGAATGAGGCTCCCATTGCAGTGGTGACTTCACGGACTAGTGAGGTGTATGTTTGGGGGGGCGGGAAGTCTACCCCCCAGAAGCTGGATGCCATCAAAAGTGGCTGCAGTGCACGCCAGGTGTGTGCTGGTAACACTCACTTTGCTGTGGTGACAGTGGAGAAGGAGCTCTACACCTGGGTGGTAAGTGAGAGAAACTGCAGGAAGAGGGTAAGGGTGGGAGAGGACAGTCCAGATCCACTGCTGACTGTTCATGAGCCTGTTAGAATCAGATGAACAAGCAGCTTGGAAAGAGAAATCTGATTGCAGTGGACACTGTGTGAGGCCACTTGCTTTGGGGCTGACCCAAGTCTCTCAAGGCAAGCGTGTTTTTGGGAGAAGTTCACCATCATGCCAGGAAGTGTGTTGGAGACTTGCTGTGCACTTGAGGACTGTAGGTGGTGGACTTTTAGGCCTAGATACCAAGTCAAACATCTCTTCTCCCCCCCGTTTCTGTCAACTAGAAGTGCACTGGAGGTTTTGTCATGCTCTTGGTGTTGCATATTTTTGAGGAAGGTTTTCTGAGATCAGAAGAGGTGAGGTGGTTGTAATACAGATGTCATCTGTGAGGCAGCTTGTGGATGAAACCAGAGATGTCTTGTACTAAATAACTCTGTGTTTTATGATGAGTGGAAATTCTGCAATAGCTTAAAGTGAATAAAGAAGTGGTGACATTTAATGCATTTAAAACAATTGAATCCAGTCTTCTGGGGCTTAGCTGGTCAGTGACATGGAGGTATTCTGCATCTTCAGGCTTCCACAGGCTTGAAGACTGATGGTACAGAATCTCTTAAGACAGATTACAAAGTAGTGGTAGGTGGGTGAGAGAATAAGGAGAATCCAAATGGGAGGAGAGCAACTTGATGTCATTTCTGGATATTCCTGCAAGAACGGCCACTGAAAACTTTCAGCTGGCTATTAATATTTTAGCTTTAGCTTCAACTCCACTGAAGAGTTGTTTTGGTTTTCCTGTAGAATTGGTAGGTCTGGCCACTTCAGTGACATTTGTTTCCTGTTATGGGTTTCTTTGCAGCCATTAGGATTTAGGAAAGAAGGTCCAAAAACTGAAGGATGAATTTCAGTCCTGCAGCAGGGAGCAGGTTCTGTAGCCTGGCAGATGAGAAAGGAGCAGGGATTCCTCACCAGCTGGTGGCCTGAGACCAAGTTACTCCTTGTTAGCGCATAACTGCCTGAAAGCTTGTGCTGCCATTTAAAATGTTGCCTGCTGTTATGCCACATAGCAGTCTCTTCCCTAGAGTAGCTAACACACTTTCTCATGCTCTTTGCTGGCTTCTGTTGTTTGATTGAGGTGCTGCAACTATTGGCAGCATCTCTGGACCTGTGGATACGTAACCTTACTGGATATTTCTGTCTCGCAGAATATGCAGGGCGGCACCAAGTTGCATGGGCAGCTGGGACATGGAGACAGAGCCTCCTACCGGCAGCCAAAGCATGTTGAGAAACTTCAGGGAAAAGCCATTCGCCAGGTGTCCTGTGGAGATGATTTCACAGTGTGCATCACAGGTGAGAGCTGGAAGGGGACCACTGTCCCCTCACTTTGCTGTGCTGTGGAGATGTTTGCTTCACAATAAGATTAGCAGAGCAGCTTTGTGCACGAAGGAGAAAGTCCCATATGTTACTCACCCTTCAGTTTTGAGGATAGTAGGTGCAGTAGTGGAGATAGATCAGAGGAAGATACTGACTCCCAAGGCTGCGTGTTTTGCTAAGGATGTGCTCCTTTTTGGTGATGAAGCTGTGTATTGAGCACAGCTCCTTGTGGCTGTGCAGCGTCCCTGCTCTTGCCAGTGCATGTGTTGCCTCCCTGCATGCCCATGTTAAAGACAGAGGAGCCTGAAGTCAAGAATGTAAATGTGTTTGAAACTCTTTTTGGACTGTGTGGAGAACGAGTCACCCAATGAAATAATAAAAAAAGATGTGTTTCTGAGATTTGCTGTTTAATTCAGAAAGCTTGAGACCTGGTAGCTGTCTCTAATTCTAACCCTGCTCATACTTTTAAAGATGGGTTAACTGTGGTGTTGTCTGTTATGGAAGAATCTGAATCTTGCTTTACCCATGAAAACAATTCTCAACGAGGTAGTTTCCTACCAGTTTTTTTTTATTTTGCCAGTGCTGGAAAAGCAAAAGCTTGACAGAGGTAAGCTCAGATGCTCAGTGTGCTGGAGGAGTGACTTAAGGAGCCACAGGATCAATTTGTGTGTTTCTGTTAAAAGAAAGTGTTAGTTCAGAAAGTTCAGCCCAAGAGTTTTTTGACACTGGTGGCCTGACATAGCTGCAGGTTATGGTGGAAGGTCATCCATCTTAATGTGAGCAAGAAAAGACTCCATAGTCTCCTGATGACATTCTTCTGCACTGAAGAGGAGGATGATTACAGAAAAGAGGTTGCTGTGGCCGTGTCCTAAGAGGTTAATACGCAGCCTAATACAAGCTCTGTGTGCTGACTGAGCTTCTCTTGTGTCCTTCAGATGAGGGTCAGGTGTATGCCTTTGGCTCGGACTATTATGGATGCATTGGCGTTGACAAGGCTTATGGCTCTGAAGTGCTTGAGCCCCTGCAGCTGGATTTCTTTCTTACCAACCCTGTGGAGCAGGTCTCATGTGGAGATAACCATGTGGCAGTGCTGACCAGGAACAGAGAAGTCTACACATGGGGCTGTGGAGAGTACGGTAGGTAGAGTCTCCCTGGAACCTAAAGGCACTGGGGCATGCCTGCTCCAGAAAGCGGCTTGGTGCAGGTGTGTAATGCAGGGCTGGGGTGAGGGCTGTCTGGTATGCCCTAGGGGCCAAAGAACATTGTTGCTTTGGGGCTTTCTTTCCTTGTAAGAATGGGGAACTGGGGACCGAGCCCTTGGGACTTTACTTTGGGAAGCTCTAGGGTGCCACTTGGCTTCATTGTGGGTGGGGCGGTTGTTCTGTGAGTGGGGTTGGGTTACCTTGAGGATTGGCAGGCAATGATGCATATAGGGGTGCAGGTTTCTAGTTCTGTAGGGAGATTCCTTTGAGACTATGGAGAGACCATACCATTTTTTTAGGGGTGGGCACCTTGTAAGACCATTTCTAACTGCAGTGTTTTCACTGATGCAGGGCGCTTGGGCTTGGATTCGGAAGAAGATCACTACACCCCTCAGAAGGTAGAGCTGTGACTACTACTTCTCAAAATCTGCACGGACATAAATCCTATTTAGTTGCTGTTTGGAAATACTAACTGTCTGAGGCTCAGGTGTTTTTTTTCTGAGGTATTGTAGAGTTTGCAAGGGTTTTAACGTTGCTTGCTCACTTCATTTTGCTTCATTTCTCCCTAGAGATCATGGCAGAGGGGCATACCACTCCCAAATCAGCCAGCATCATGACTTAGAGCTTCATTGCTCTGATCTCCATGCTGGAACTTGAAATGCCGAACTTAATGTTGTAGAAATCCTAGTAGGAAATACAAAATTGCGTACCTTGGGTCTGTAGAGGAAACTCGCTGCAATGCAAACAACAGGGAGTCTTTGAATTTGGCATATTGAGTTAAAGATGAGTTGAAAGTAAAACCCTCTTGAAATACAGTGCTAGGGGTAGTTGAGGTAGTCTAATCCATTGAGGGTTAGAAACCAACAAGGATATGCCTTGAAGCCAAATATCTGCGGTCACAAAGTATCACACCCACACAGCACAGACCTAGCCCTGCTCTGCTAACTGGGTCAGGTGCTTGCAGACCCCAGCTGGCCAGGATGCCTGTGCGCTACGTTTCTGGTTCCTGTGCTGGCTCACTGATGTCTAGTGAGCACATAAGGTCTAGAATGCCTTGAATTTCTGCATTGTGACCGGAATTTCAGTATGCTATAGACTTCATGATACTCTTACACCTTCATTCAAAATAACTGCATTGGGTATTGTCAGTGAGCAGACTAGCTGAACCACTGCTCTAACCCCATGTGTTTTCCATGTGCCAGCTTCTATGTGCTAGGTGTTGGGATTTTGATTTTCTTGGGATATATTTCTTCCATATAGGTGGATGTTCCAAAGACTTTAAACATTGTGTCCGTTCACTGTGGCTGTGATGGGACTTTCCTGCTCACCCAGACAGGCAAAGTATTGGCATGTGGACTCAACGAGTTCAACAAGCTGGGCTTGAATCAGTGCACATCAGGGATAATCAACCATGACGTAAGTGCATTTGGGCCCCTGACTCCAGCTCCCAGCAGTCAGTAGTACATTGGGAAGTGGAGGTCCTGTAACAGTGACAAAGCATTCATTAGCTTTGTGCCAGTTTGTTAATTCCAAGCCAAGACAATAGATACTGGGACTCTGGGAAGAGGCAGTTTGTTCCTCAGTTTCCTGTCTGCCCTATGGGCTTATGTCAGATCTGAGGTAGTGAAAAAGTGAGCTGCTCCAGGGTGTCTTAGGCAGTGATATGGATTCTGGTAGTTCTTTACCATAGCTGTGTTGGGACTGCCTAGGTTAATGTTGTGGTCTGCCAAGACCTGCTTGAGTAGGTCTTAGCTGACGAATGTGTGGATTTTCACTCTGTGCTTACCCACATGTCTTTTCTCAGACATACTGTGAGGTGCCATATGCCACTTCCCTTACTTTGGCCAAGCAGCTGTCCTTTTACAAGATCCGTACCATTTCTCCAGGGAAGACACACACAGCTTCCATTGATGGTGAGCCGTATGTATTAAGAAGTCAATACTAGTTGCTGAATTACTTTACGTCAGCTTTGCCCTTTCAGCCTGGCCCCTGACACTGAGGGTTGTACTCTTAG
Source organism: Phaethon lepturus (assembly GCF_000687285.1). Classification (NCBI taxonomy): domain Eukaryota; kingdom Metazoa; phylum Chordata; class Aves; order Phaethontiformes; family Phaethontidae; genus Phaethon; species Phaethon lepturus. The sequence goes on along the minus strand of NW_010530279.1, from coordinate 13,002 downwards.
TAGCAAGGCTCATGCCTGCTCCAGGAACACAGGATTCGTGTTCCTCAGCAGTGTTGCCTACTGGCCAACTGAAGCAGCAATACCAGCTTCTGGGTCCGCCTTCCCCTTTTTTTAAAGGAGGGGGAAAAAAAAAAGGTTTGGGGAAGAATCATGCTCTGGGATAGAGGAAGACTTGTTTATGACTGAGCTGGGCTTTGCCCAAGTGACACCAGTCAGAAGACTGTGAGGAGTCCCAGCCCTCAGCATCAGAAAAGGGGAGCAACGGGAGAAGGAACTGGGGAGGTGTTTCCAGACTGAAGCCATTCCTCTTGGCTGGCACTATCCCCTCCCAGCCTGGCTGGCTTCTCACCACAGTCCTTTCTGGTCATGGGCTGTGGCTGCTAGTTCTCTGCAGGCATCGCTGCTTCCAGAGTTGGGCCCTCGCTGTGACTGTCTCCCTGTTTCTCCTCTCAGAGCGAGGCCGCCTGCTGACCTTCGGCTCCAACAAGTGCGGACAGCTTGGTGTTGGGGACTATAAGAAGCACCTGGGAATTAACCTACTGGGCGGCCCCTTGGGGGGTAAGCAGGTGATCAGGGTTTCATGTGGAGATGAATTCACCATAGCTGCTACTGACGGTGAGTGGGTCTTTGTGAGGTTGTGGTGGGTTTCTTTGAACTAGATCTGCAATGTGGTTAACTGTCTCCCACCAGGCATTTCGTAGACCACCCCTGCAGCACTGCACTGAAATAAAGAAATCCTCCTAGACTGGGGCTGTCTGGCCCTCTTATTTGTCCCAGTGCAGCACCAAGCATTCGCTGTCCCTGAGGCTGCAGAGTACTGGCTTGGTGGCTGCCTGTTAGATTCTTTATCAGCTTGTTCTCCCACTGGCAAAATGGAGCTGGTGGGTTAGATACTTTGGGACAGCAGTTACAGCAGAGAGGCTGTGAACCTTGTAGCAATTACAGACTGAGAGGGAGGGAGTGAATTGAGGTTCCTGAATCTCTCTTTCCTCAGACAACCATATCTTTGCCTGGGGTAATGGTGGGAATGGACGTCTGGCAATGACATCGACTGAGAGAGCTCATGGCTCGGATATTTGTACCTCATGGCCTCGGCCAATATTTGGATCGTTGCATCACGTTCCAGACCTGTCATGCCGTGGTTGGCACACCATCATCATTGTTGGTAAGTGTAAGTTTAGGATAAGATTTTGGGATCTTGGTTATGATTATGTATTGCTTGCCAGGACCTAGACTATAAATCCTGCCTGGGAACAGGCCAGGTTGCTGTGGGGAAATGTGGCAAGCTCGTCTGAGCTCTAGGCTTGCAACATTGGCTTTGTTGTGTGCTGTTGTAGGAGTTGCTTGCTTTCCATGGGGCACTTTTAACTGAAAACATGTTTCTCTCTTTGCAGAGAAGGTGTTGAACTCTAAAACAATCCGATCCAACAGCAGTGGCCTGTCCATTGGTACTGGTGAGTAACCTGCCCTGGGGAGCTGTGGCTTAAGTCCGTTCAGGGGTTAGTGCAGCTTGGTCCTGCAGCATGATTTCTCTGTATTTGAAAGGCCTCACAGAAAAGTTCAAAGGGAGGAAATCTAGTTAGTGCCGTGCATGGGAAGGGATGGCCCAAAGCCAGGAAAGAGAGAACTGAAACAGAGGAGGAAAAACATGGATGCAGTGAGGCCTTTGTAATTGAGGAACTTCAATTTCACAAGGAAAAGCTGAGAGGAATTCACCGAAGGGAGCTGATAAGGGAAGGGGGGCTATGGGGCAGCTGCTGGAGTCATTTCTTGGACCTGTGGAAGGGCTGGGGCAAAAAGCTGCAAAAGACTGCTGCATACAAGCCCTTTAGTGGAGGACTGTAGGGAGATAAGCTATTGAAGGAGATGCCACTAGCATGTGCTCTCACTGTGGCCATACAGCCCAAATTTCTGCATCTTCTCTGTTCCAGCTGGGGTTTGGCAACAGGAATAGCAGAGATGGGGAAAGTATAAAGTTTTCACTCTTTTTTCCTAGTGGCTCAAAGCTGTACAACTGGAGGAGGAGAGGAAGAGGATAACGAACAGGAAGCGGAGACCCCCAATCCCAGTGGAGGCTTTCGGGGAACCATGGAAGCAGATCGTGAGTTGGGGGGCTGGATCAGCACCACAGAAGCTAAGGGAGGCAACAGTGCTGACAGCAGCTCCTGCCCCGGCTGGCTGCGGAAGGTAATGTGGTGTCTCAGAAATGCCTTAAAATGGGGATCTAGGCTGGGGAAGAGCGAGTGGCCCCTTCCGCCTTTAAGGGATGCTCCAAAAAGTTCTCAGGGCTGTGCTGTGCCGGGAGCCCGTTAGGCCTCGCTGTCTTTTTTACCACAAGAGGGTGCTGGTGCATTGCTTGAGGAGATTAAGTCAGCTGCTGGAAGGCAGGCAGGCCTGACTGGGGCTTTTGTGTATCTAGGAGCTGGAGAACGCTGAATTCATCCCCATGCCTGACAGCCCCTTTCCTCTGAGTATGGCATCTTCAGAGCCTGAGAAGGAGACTCTCCCTTACCAGAAACTTCAAGGACTCAAAGTGGCCCCTGAGGAACCTGTTGGATCAAATAAGCCCAAAATGGAGCCCTGGGTAATGTTATCCAAGTGAATGCTTGGCGAAAAGCTCTTGGGGGCCATAAATGGCAGTGTTTGAATTATGGGGAGAGATGAGAAGAGGGTATTGGATTGGCCTAATTCATCTGGATGACGAGAAGAGGGCTGTTGATAATCAGAGATGATGCTGCAAAGAGAACAATTCACAGGAATCTAGAACACAAAGCTGGGGCTTGGTCAGATTGACAATAATGAGATCAGTTCTGTGGAAAAATGCAGTTGGAAAAATTACTGAAGACGTAATGACTAGTAGCTTGCTGATCTTGGCTGCTAGAAGTTTGGAAAGTTGGGAAATGAGCTGGAGTGACACTTTCTGTGCATGGCTGCTTCTTGTGGCATATATAACTCCTGGCCTTGCAGTCAAACCTGGCCTGACTTCCTTCTCTGTCTCTGCAGCCTACTGGCCTGAGTCCAACTTTGCCATGTGGTGAAGGGAAGCCAGCATCTCCTGTTGCTGGCTGCATGTGCAGTGCTCTGCAAGTGGAGGTGACGCATCTCCGAGGCCTGGTTTTACAGTGTCTGGAAGATCAGAAGAAGCTGCAGCAGGAAACTGTTCGTCTGAGTGCCCAACTCCAGCAGTTCTGCAGGGGAACAGAGGGAGTGCAGCAGGTGAGGACCCATCACCTGGGTTGCACATCCATGCTTAGGGCTCACCACGCTGATCTTGGCTCCTACATAGATTGTGGAGGCTGCACAGAAGGCAGCAGCTCTTAACAGAAGTCTCTCTTAGAGCAGAATGGGGGGACTGAGCATGGTGCCCGTCTCCTCTTTGAGCTGCTGATGCAGGCTGTGGTAGTAGCAACAGGAGTGAAACCAAGACGACAGTTTTTTGTGATGACAGCCCAATCCTTGAGGGACCTGGGATTCCCCTTTATTTCTCCTGATGAGAAGGTGTGGGCGGCCAGATGTTGCAGAGTCCCAAATGGCAGTGGAGAATAAGAATTGTGCCTTGGGCGGCTCCTAGCTTCTCTGCAGTTAGTCCTAGAGCTGTTTGGATAACTGCTATGTGTTTTGGCAGGTGGAGGTTCATTCCAAAGGAACACAGACAGCCAAAGAGGAGATGGACGTGGATCCGAAACCTGACTTGGATTCAGATTCCTGGTGTCTCCTGGGAACGGACTCGTGCCGCTCCAGCCTCTAGTCTACTGAGCCCACTGGGATCCATCTAACTTCACAGCACACTAACCGAATGCAGAGAGCGGCTTTCCTGGCTTCAGGTCACTCGCAGACAAGGAGCGAGGCTGGAGGCTCCAGAGCAGCACCCATGTACGTTTGATATGAACTAGGAGTGAGTTTGAGAGGGGAAGGGCCCCTGAGCTCTAGACCAGCTCAGTGATTGAAGCAGCAGCAGCTCCTCTTTGTACCTTATTGTACCCATTCTGCACGTGAGGCAGAACGGCCCCATTACGGCGATGGCTCCAGTAGTGGCTTGTGGTCCTTTCATTGTTTCACTGCTTCCTGGGAGCTGCCTTTGGGACCCCAGTATTCATCACTGCATCTCTAGATGAGAGGAGGAGATGTGTTTTGTACTGAAGCTGGCTGAACCCTAACACTCGCCACCTTCACTTCAGAGGGGTGAAGGACTAGGATCCTCTCCCTACCACATGGTAAGGCCCAGACAGTGAGGCTGCTCCCCTCTGCTGAGGGGCAGAGGGAGCAGAGAACATCTCATTCTGGGGGCAGCGGAGATCTTCCTCTTAGGGAGATAATGGTAGACAGCATGTCCCTGGCCTGGACAGCTTCTGGCCATGTAGCTGTGTCCAGTGGCCTGTATAGACGGAGTTTAAAGGCTTTATTCTGGGTGCCTAGAGCTTTCCAACTTCCAAGTAATGCACCGAGATGAGTGAATTGGGTGTCGTTTCCAATAGCAGTGGTGGGGATTGTCTGAGATGGGATCTCTGGTTCTCAGTTTCAAACCCCCTGCTTCCCAACCAGGTGATAAGCATCTGGGCCTCAGACTAAGTCACCCGTTTCTTCCTCCAGCTGTTCAACTTGGTTTGGGTGACAGAGCTTCTGGTTTCTTGGCATAAGCCCGTAGCTGCTCCCTGCTTGGCTTCTGTTCTGCTCAGCCCCTGGTGCCCACGCTCCGTGTGGGTGTGGGAAGAATCAGTGTTTTTCCACTCAGTGTTCTGATGAAGCTGGAATGCAGTTTCCTACCCAGAATGGGTCATTAATGCCGTGGTCACAGGATGCAGCCTTCCCCAATGACCATGAATGATAAAGTCTCTGTCTGGAATTCACCTTCTTTCTAGAAATGAGAGGCTTTCCCAAGAAAATTGGAGATGGGAAGAGGCATGGTCTGATGCTCAAGATTTCCTCATTTCCTGTTAGAGAATGAGGTTAATTTTATTCCCCTTAAATTTATTAGCAAACTGACTTTGAAATAAGCTTATGGGATTGATAGGATCCCTGGGAGCAGCTAGCCTGCCCTGCCTTATGTGAAGCCTCTCGGGAGTCCTGAGTCCCCCTCACCTTTGCTGTGAGAGTGGGGTTGTGATTTCATTAGGCATAAACCATCCCCATCAGTGGCAAGTCACTAAAATTGCCTTAGGTCTACCGGAGTTTGATATCCTGTCACCTCTCTTAGACTACTTCTTTCTAGAGACTGTGCCGGGGGAGCCAGCATTCCCCATTTGTCTCGAGAGGTGGATGCCAAACCATTTCCTTGTATCTTATGCTCCTTAAATATTTCTTTGGTGCCTATTGCTAGTATCTTGGAGCTGAATCAAGTGCAGTCTCTCCAGTGCAGTGTCCAGGGCAAGGATCATACCAGTGTGCCCATCTGTCACTACCGAAGGAAGGCTAGGAGGACAGCCCTCCTGGGAGGTGGTGAGCATCAGGCACGCTGGCATGGCCATGTCGCTTGGTTGCCCTTGTGACTTTGCTCCCCTTTCCCCCATGTGCGTTGGAGCCAGTTCTCAGGTTAGGGTCCCGGCTTGAGGGTTGTTGTTGCGGTTGGAAATGATTTGAGTTGGTCACGTTGCAGCAGTGCCTTTGAGGAGTGAAGAGTTGAGCCTGAGCCATGTCCAATAAGCAAGCACCAAGCTGATGGGAGTCGCTCTCCTGCAGTGCACTGCTATCCTCATTTCTCAATGCTCTGCAGTTGGGAAGCTAGGTGCACAGACTGGATTCCCCTTGGATCTAGTGGAGGATTAGGGTCCCTGACGGAGGATGCCCTGTGCTCCGCAATCTCATATGTGCCTTAGAGGATTCACGCTATCCGGGTTGTGCCTGTTACAGACCACAGATTTTACACCAGCCAGCTATGCAACCAAAAAAAGCAGTTTAAAGCCAGCACTTTTGTCTTGGGCTGAAAACGGAAGGGCAAGTGGGCAGAAGTGCCTTTGAGCAGTTTCAGACCCTTTTTACTTCTCCCCTCTTGCAGCGCTAGTTCCGTATGTGTTGGTCTCCTGCTAGTATTGCTACCGAGTTGTTATAGTGGAACACAACTTATGCCTGCTCTGACACTCTGGCTGAAAACTAGTTTGTCGTTGTCGTTTTTTGAAAGGTTAAAGGGTGGAGTGGTTTGGAGTTTCTGTTTAAATAAATGTTTAAACTCATTATCCTGTGTTCAGAGTCTTTTTTTTTTTACCAAGAGAGGAAGGGGAAATATGCATATAGTCAGCTGGCTTCATGACATTCTGTCATGAGGGACAAGGGGCTTGCAGCTTCTTCGCTATGGGGGAAAAAAAAGTCATGTTCTGTGTCCCTTCATTTAAAAAAACAAAAAACAATAAACAAACAACAAACCAATTCTATTCTCTTGCTGCTGCATCTCTTCCTAGTGACGTCAGGGGGCTTGTGTGTGTGTGTGTGTGTGTGTGTGTTTATTTCAACAGTTTGAGTGCCAAGTGGGAAATGAGTAATGGGAAGAGACAGGCTCAAAGGGAAGAAATACCTGTTTCTCTCGGAACAGTTTCTACTAAGCATTAAGGCCTGCAGAAGGGAGAACCTGCCTGACACCTGCTCAGCCAACTGTTCCTGCATGCTCTTAATGTCTGTCACTTCTAACTTCTTATCAGGTTTTCTAGTAAATTGTGAAATGTCTTGAGAGGCAGAGCTGGGTTAAAGACTTAAACTTAGTACCGGTCTGGATACTGAAGATGCAGTGTGTCTCTGAGAGGCGACTGTACTGCAGTAGCATAAGAGGAGCCTGACCTGGTGTGAGTAACATGGCTTGAGTAGTGCCAGGGCAACACTAATGATGATAGAAAAGCAGCAGGGTGTGCTGAGCCTGATGCTTTGGCTAAACTGTTACTAAGTTTTAAACCAACTATTGGAGACTTTTCTGGATACTGCTGTCTGTCTTACCTGACACAATAGCTCAGCAAAGAGGGGTGAACTGCCCACGGTTAGCTCCAAAACAAAGATAACAAGTGAAGCCTGGTGATTTAATTTCAGTAATTTTTGTTTAATCTACCATTTCAATCTCAGTGTTAGCCGTTGGCCTGTCACTTAAGAGAAGTCCCCAACAGATGGATTTGTTTTACAGTATCAAAAGCTTTTTTGTGTGTACCTACCCCAGTCGCCATTTGCACTCTGCTAACTTTTAGGGTCCACTAAACACAGTCAATAAAACATGGTGCAAGGGAAATGGATTTAGTACCACTGCCTGTCCTGTAATACTGAATTTCTTAACTACTCTTTGTTTAATTCAATTACACCTTTAATTCAAGGAGCTTCCATAAAGCTTCCAGTTTACCCCTTTCCTACCTCTTGTCAGCTCTTGCTATCTTCTATTTCAAAGCTCTGAAGTTAGAGCAATTTGGATATAGGAAATTATTTTCCCTTGTTTCGAGTCTGTTTTTTCTCTCCTCTCTAGGTTTGTACATTCATACCTGCCTGGCACAGTGCAGCACTGACCCATTCTGGGACCTTCATGCTTCTCTAGGATGTGCCAAGGGATTGGGATTTCTGCCCACATATCTATAGAGCAGAAGCTCTCCAACTTGTTTCAAGAGTCTGGTCCACATGTTGCAGGCTGGAGTGTTTCTTCATATTCAGCTTCTGACAACTACAGTTTAATCTAGTCACTTTTTCTATGTTCCCATGAGCTGCTGCTACATTACTGAAGGAATTGCAAAAGGAGCTGCTGGAATTTTTTTGTTCCTTGTTTGCTTCCTGTTGCTACTTTCTCATACAAAGTAGTCATTCTTACTTTGAGAACACAAACCACTTTGTGACCATTTAAAACAACTTTTACACAACAGAACTAGTCTGTTGTGTAAAACTAGTATTAAAAATCAGAATCTGGAAAAATAACAGAAATTTGCAGGAACTGCAAGTATAAGTAGATGATTCTCTAAAAGGGTCTATAGGACACATTTTCCCCCAAAAGACCCTTCAAGATGTGTGTGACAAACAAAGACCTTTAGCATGAGGCCAAAATCACTAAGAACTAACTTACAACTCAAGAAGAAAGCAAAAGAAGGGGTATATTTTTGTCATAATTCCCTACCATTGCAGCAACTAAGATGAAAATAAGCAGATGATTCAAGGAAGGGTGCAAGTCTTGTATTTTAGAGGTCCATAGCAACTTGACCTGCAGGAAAACTCCATGTTTTTGTATCAAAACTAATCGTTGATTTAACCCTGAACATATGAGTGAAACAGGTAACAGGTTTTCTGATGTGAAGTTCCTTAGTGTACTGTCTGGGGGCATTTGTGGGTTTTTTTAAACTGTAGCCGTTCTTAAACATTTTGGATGGAAATAAAAAAAATAAAAATTAAAAAAACCAGAAGCCAAGTTAGGAATTAAGGGAAGGTTGCCATGGGAAGGAAATTCCTTCTCAGCTCCTGAAATGATACACTGAAGCACAGAACGGTTGCTGATCTGTTCTTTGCACTTTATACAGGAAGCTTGGAAATAGGAACAAATGCTCTGTATCACGCTTCTTAATGTTAACTCTTGCCATATGCTCCTTTCCGTGATCTTCTCCAAGTCCATCTTGAAACAATATAGGTTCCTTGCCTGTGCTAATCTATTTGGAAGGTTTTTCCATGACCTCACTTCTCTACTACTCGCTACTACTTAGAAACCTAATTTCTAGCCTGACTTATTCATGACCTATTTTTTATTGTGTGGCATTATTCTTTAATTAAATATTTCTTCTTCCACCCTTTTCCAACTCTGAGTCCCACCTATTGTATGTGGTAAGTAACACGTTGGGATGGTTCTTCTGTTGTCTCGAGTGTGTGGCCGGTTCGGAGTATCTCTGCCGTTCTATGCACATGAATTGACATGTGGACTCAAACAGTAAGTGCCTGCTACTGCCAGCTTTTATAACCCCCTGACCTCCTGATCCTGAGCTTCTTGTGTTAAGGAAGCATTTAATAATACTCTTCCCAGTTCTCCTTTTCTAATTCAAACCATGTCACACTGGATTTCTAAATGGTAGTGTTACAGATCTTCAGCTGGTAAGGCATAGCTCCAGGACTGTCACCAGCATTCTAGAAAAGCATCTAAATAAACTCTTGGGCTGCTGCAGAACAAGTGTGGAATAAAGCGACCTACACAGCTTTCATTATTCAACTGCACAGCCCTACAATGAATAGGACACAGCATGAGCAATGACCAAGCAGCAGCTCTGCATCCTGTCGTCTAGCGCAGATACCAAGGACAGAAGAATGCAGCAGACTCTGTGCTGCAAAAAAGTGAACTGCTTACACAGCTTTCTCCTCTCCTTCTGTCTGACTTTTCCAAATGCCTTGTCTAAATGCTAGTGTTGAAGAATGTAGAGTCCTCTCTGTGGCAAAAATAGAGGAACCCCTCACATCCCAGTCTCTTATAGGTAGCTACAATAAAAATGCTACACCAGCCAGAACTGCTGTCACTGTTAGCATGTTCAGGGTGAACATCTGCACCTACGGAGCAGTAGAGCAAACAGAAGGCAGATGCTCTGTTTGGCCCAGCTCTTCTTGTCATGAACAGCACTGCTCTATGCTTTTGGAGAAGAAAAAAAAAAGAGTCTGTAGCCACTGATGAGCTAAAGGAGAGCAGCTCTCTTCACATCAGACATCACTAGTTAAACAAACAAACAAACAAAACCCCAAGCCTCCCTAACCTACAGGGAAAATACTATTCTGAAGAACAGCCCCTTTCTGATGGCTGGTTTGCTTCTCACCGCTGTCCTGCTGACAGCCTGTAGCAACCACCTTTCTTCCCTTCTCAGCTGACTGAACAGCAACAGACTTACACCCACACTGAAACTCCATGTTGAACTCACTGGATGGAAGAAGCAGGCCCCAGAGGGGGTCCCGCACAGGGCGATCCTGGGCACAGGTCAAAGTACACGAGTTCTAGTATTCTGCTTGTATGTCCTGAGCTGTTGCCTTGCTGTATGTACGAGCTCAATACTCACAGCCAGCATTGAGACTAGGGAAAGTGCAAGTGTCTGTGGCTGGAAACCTAGCAGAAAACAGGCAGGGAATTGCAGCAGCAGGTACAGTTGGGCACCACCTCAGCAGCGCCTCCTCTGCGGTGGGGGTGGGGGCCTATTTTTGATGGTTTTGCATTTGGGAATATGTCTCTCAGCTGCTTGGGGAGCAAATCGGCGTCTGCAGTAGGGGCAGGCAACGTAGTCTGGGTTTTCGATGGGAGGCAACGGGGGTAGGTCAGACACCTTCCCTCCTTTGGAGAGGACTTGCTGCACCTGGCGAGCCTGGCGGAGGGTCTGGATGAAAACCTCGTGCTTCTGTCTCCAGTTGTTCTTTCTGGGTGGCTTATTCTGCAGAAGGGAAAGACAGTCAGAGCAACTGGCACCACTGTCAGCCTCCACTCTCAATCTTATGCTCAGGGTCCAACTCGGGTCACCTGTCCCTGGGCATTCCCTTTTGATGTAAAACCCTCCCTGGGAAGCTGAGTCCTACAAAGGGGATCAAAAAGACCAGCACCAAGGAGGAGTTGAAGGAAATACTGATCGAGACATCAATACTTAGAAAAAGCTTGAGAGTAACCAGAAAAGTCAGCAGTAGGTCCAAGGAACTGGAGATGGTTGCTATAGTTGCTTTGCAGGAACAGAGCTGCATGTTTCCACTGCCTTTGTTTTAATAATCTGTGTTATTACCTGCATTTTCAGTCAGTTCCCTGCAGCCCCTAATGTCACAGAGCTTTACTGCAGCAGGCCCAGTGTGCATCCTGAGCATCCTGACTACAGCAAGGAGTGAGCTTTCTGCAGGAGTACACCCTTGACACATTACAAAGACAAGTCTGTTAGGACCCCCGCCCCCCATCTATTAGATTTTAAATGGATCTACTTATCCACCTGGCACAAACGTTTCAGAGGCAATAGCTGAATTGTATCCCTTAGCCCTGTGTACGTGTGAAGGCACTCACACCTCAGTCAGAATTAGATGTTGAGGTGAAAGGAACATGAGCAGTAGATGTGGATCAAGGGAGGCAAAGGGACTGCACATTACCTGAGGCCTCTCTGAGCTCTTCCATCGCTGGTACTGTTCCAGTTCTGTGCCCCTAGCTCTGGCCCTGCTGGAGTCAAACACTTTCCTCTTGGAGCTTTGGCTCTTGCCACAGATACTCATGTGCTTCTCAAGCCTGGTGCAGAGAAACTTACGCCCGCAGAAGCTGCACTGTCCGAGCCCCCCCTGCTCCACAGCACTGGCAGCCTGCACATACAGCACCTCTAAAGATGGGTGGTCACCAGAATCTTGGTCTGAGAGGGCCAACAGAGAAGGGCTATGTTTTGGGGCCAGCTCTGAACAAGAGGCTAAATGCTCCATTGGTATGCGGTCTCGAATTTTGCTGTTGCTGGCCACCAACCGCTCCTTCTTGAGTTTCCCCATAGCCAGCTCTTGGGGGTAGAGGGTGGTGCCAGGCTTGGGGATAGTGACCTCTGCAGACTGCACCCCACCAAAGACCCCATTGCATTGCCTGACTGCAACTCTGAAAGTTTTCTCTTCAGGGTGCCTTGCAGCCTTCCACTCATGGGTCCTCTCTGCTTCTCTGTTTCTTCTCTCCTCTGCCTCGACAAGCGCCTTCTCTCTTTGAATCCTTCTAAGCTCCTCCTTTGTTCTCCTCAGCTTCTCTCTGAGGAGGGCCTCTTTCTTTCGAATTTCCTCTTCTAAGTGCCGTCCATCTGCCTCCAGCTTTAGGATGTAGGCCAGCTCTCTCTTGTACAGATGGGAGGCTGACTGTTTAGGCTCTGCTGTCCAAGGAGAGAGCATTGCAGCTAGCTGAGACCTCCCTGCTGGAGGCTTCCCTTTGCTCTTTGAGCAAGGCCTACTATTTGGAGCTTCCTCCACATACAAGGAACTTCCAAGCTGTGCTGTGTTAACCACTGGAACACTCACACCCTTGTGGTGAAAAATTGGTTTCAGAGGATGGGCACGGTCCACTCCTTCTTTGCATCTGGCTACTGATTTAGCTGGCAGAGTCTTGGTCTGGCTGGTGAGATACTGGCTCTGCAGTCCAGCTGAACAGAAGCCTCCATGCCTGGAGCTGTGTTGACTGCTTTCTGCAGAAAGACAATATGAATAGTTTCCGTTCTTCCGGGCACAGAGATCTTTTAAACTTTCCCCTTTGTCAGGGATGAGTTCATGCTGAAAGTTGTTCTTCTGGTGTTCTACCCGGGAACTGGGAACAAGCTTAGTAGCTGCCACCACAGAATCTACCGGTGGAAACAAAGCCATTCAGTGCCTGAGAAAGAGACTGAGGTTAGAAGCAAAGTCATTACATGCTATTTGATCTAAAACTGGACAAATTTTTTCTTAACAGTCTACATCTGCAGGCAACAATGAGAGGCTATAATAAATATTAGCAAAGGTTTGGTAACTTTTCTGCTTTCTGTAAATCTTTATGTTCCTTCCACCTGCGAGCTCCCATGCTGCCTCTTCCAGCCCCAATCGTTTATGCAGCCAGATAATGATACTCTTATTTTGCTCTCCGTCTGAGCTCTGTTTCGTTGTTGTAGCAGCAGAAATATGCTGTACAGCCAGGGAAATTATTATACTCCCCCAGGGCGTATCCCACAACCTGTCCCTTCAGTTTTGGCATTGTAGATCCGCCAGTGTGGCACACAGGTCTGACACGCAGACGACCGGTAAAGCTCAGTACAATCTTCCCGTGGCTCGCTCTACCACATCCCCCGAGGTGTGTCAGGTACCCAGGCCAGCGGCGCGGGGCGAGCAGGTTACCTGCGGGGCTGCGGCCAGCGCTCCGCCCGGCCTCCTCGGCAACCTGCGTCGCCTCCCGTTTCGCTCATCGGTCTCCCACGGCCCAAGAGACTCGGCACCTCCTTCTCCTCCTCCTCCCCACCACCCTCGCCACGGGGCAACGCGGAGCTCTGCCCCCCGCCCTGCGCCTGCCACCGCCCCGGGCGCCGTGTTGACGGCTGTTGCCTGGAGACAGGCACGCGAACGCCAGTTCCTGCGCCGCTCTCG
>NW_010530278.1:0-9962 GCF_000687285.1 Phaethon lepturus | reverse complement strand
AACCCGGCGCGGAGTCTACCCCGCCGCGCTGAGCCGTCGTCCCCGTATTTTCTTACCTACCCACAGGGGTAGCATGAGAATTAATAGGTTAACCTTCGTAAAGTGTGGGGAAGATGTAAAAAAACGTGTAAAACCCGCCGAAGCACCAGCTGTTAAAAGAGTCTTCAAATAAAAGTATCACATGTTGGCTCTAAGCAAAGAAAAAAAGGGCTGATGAAAGTTTTGGAACTGGACCCAGCAACACAATACAGGAAATGGACCTAATAACGGTATGGAAAGTCATGGTTTAACCAAAACTGCTGTATGTCACACTGGAGCTAACTGCCTTAAAACTTGCAGAAGTTTCACTTACAGAGAGGAAATCATTCCCTTCTTCTCCAACAGCAGGAGATCTAGGAGATCTGTTGGTATGCAAATAATTTCAGGAAAAACAATCCCATTTCTAGGCTGCGAGCCTCACCTACAGAGCCTGGCTAATTTTTTTTTTTTTTTTTCCTGATGTAGATCAGAAGGGGAGAACACTGCTCCACGCTGAATGGGGAGCGGAGTGAGTGTTAGCCCAGGCACGCTGTCTTGCAAGCTGTGTATCTGAAACATCGAGTTTTGAAACTCCTGGCATGCGTGCTTCTGGATCTGCTATGTGCAAACATAACTCCAAGGTAGAGAAATGTTCGTTCAGTGGGCTTGTTATTGCCATCTAAAACGTCTCCCTTAACTTGTTTCACATCAAATTAACCTTATTTTCAAAATGTCAGACAAGCAAAAAATCAGGCAAACAAATTAACTAAAACTCCTTTTTTAAATAAAACATCCCAGCATGGACTACTGCCAAATATCTCAGTGCATTACTGTTCAACGTCTACGATACCAGATTCATATCTTTTTACATTTTAGAGCACATGCTCAAAAATGTTGGGTTCCTTCACAGCTGTTAAACTTTCCATACTTGTGGTTATTGCAATAACACTCCACAATTTTGAATAATGTCCTCTCACCTCTAGAAAAAGGCAATGTGAGAAGAAGAAGTTTGGAAAAGAAAAATTTGCCTGCTTGTATCATGATTAACCTGCCACTTCAGCAAACACAACATTAACCGATACCTAACAAAAACCATCCCCATTGAATTGTAAACAGTGTCTTTCAGACCTGTCGTACTTGCTATAAATGCTCTCTGATCCCAACGAATTCCCCTGGCAAATAAAGCCAGGATTTTCCAGCCTGTTTGTCCATCAAAAGAGAATTTGTGACGTTCTTGCCACACAGCAGACATCACAGCTCACTAGTTCTTGAACACGACTGGTTTACTGACCTCACAGTGTAGATTTCATCAAGATCAGTACTGGAAATAGAAATAGCTTTGTTTATAATATGTTTTTAAGTGTACTGCATTAAATGCTTTTGATGAAGCAGAGATGCGGTTAATGTATGCATAGTTATCTGATGACCTTATACAATGATTTCATTGAGGACAAAATGCATAATGAAGTGAGATAAAATGAATCTGTATGACGTTATTTTGTTGCTAGCCTGCAGCCTGCCCTTCATCAGTTCTTGAAAATCAGATATTGGGAAACGTGTTTTTCTTCACAAGTAAACATCACCCCTTCTAATACTTAAGAAAGTAAGAGGGTAAGTTTTTTCTGAGAAGTATGAAAACAACTAAATAAACCTGAGGGATACCATATTTAGGCAAAAGTAATAAAACACTCAGTTTGTTATTTACTTTAAAACTTATTTTTCCCATTATCCATGTAGCAATAATATATACTAACACCAGCACCTTACATTCAGGAATCTACTACCCACCTTCCCCGTATGTCTCAAAGCACATTACAAACCAGAATCCATCACTCACAAGGAAGTCCCATCACCCTTACCATGTTTCTCACCATCTGTCGTTTCTGACCGCCACACTTCCAAGAGCCTGCGGCTGCCATGCGGAACCCGACTGACCACTCAGACTAAGTGAACTTCTGACGGCCAACGCTAGGCTAAAGACTTGCTGGACTCAGCACCTCCTGCCAGGTCTCAGATTGCAGAGCCGTCAGGCCAGCACTGGTAGCGTAAATGGCAATAAAAAGGTTTCTAACTGGCAAAAAAGTACCCATCAAACAAGCATGCCCACTTTGTTCCTGCAGTTCTGAAGGGCAGAACAACCATAGGAAAGCTTTTTTCTAAACAGTACTGAAGTTCTAAATTTGGCCCACACTTTTGTTGTTATACAATGTGGTGGCAAATGTTGTTGAGGTTAACAGCTTTTCAAGTGTAACACCCTGTCACCACTAAGCTAAGAATAAAAAAATAATTATCAGCCACACAGCTTTGACAGCCTCACAACACACTTTCTGACCTCTGTGTTACCTCTAAGGTAGCACCCTGTAATTATTCCCAGCCAGGACTCATCTACTAATAAGTTTTTTTGGTACAGGCATATGACCAGGCTTCCTTCCCCCCCACCCCAGCCAGTGATGAAGTCCTAAACCAGACAAACTTCTGCAAGTGAGAGGGTTTTTAAGATTTCAGAGGTTCTTTATAGATCTCATTAGGCTTTAATAAGAGGGAGAGAAATACAGTTTAACACCAGTTGCTTTAACAATCTGCATGTTATTCATATACGCTTTTAGAAAAAAGGAAATGACAGCAAATGTTCTCTTTACAGTTCACAGATTACTACAAACAATTCCACCACATGTAGCTTTCAGTACGGTACATACAAAAAACAAATGAAAGGTTAGCAGAAAGAAAAAGCTCAGCCATAATCATTTGGCACTGCATACCTATTTTTTTAAAAAGGGTGTTCTACTGTCTGCTTTTATAAAAGACTTGATTCTTAGCACAGCTCCTAGCACCACCAGAGACAGCTGTACTTGTATTCACACCCTTATTCAGGAACAACTTCCGTTCAAAATTTTCAAAGGGGAAAATTACTATATGGCAATAATTAGGAATATCGTTCACTTTAACGATTGATCATGATTTTCATATACGGTATCCTGCTAGTCAGAGAACAAAAAGCAATACTAAACTTTTCTACTAGTGCTCAAGTGCGTTTGTACTAACCTTTTCAGTACTTTAAGGAATTTCAGCACAGCAAAAGGAAAAGGTACCTACAGATTCTGCGTTGTTGTCTGATCGGTTGAGATTGAGTGATGCAAAGAGGCTGCAAAAGAGTTGGCTAGCAAGTACACAGCCAAGGGCTTTGACCACTGTTTTGCCTTAAAATGGGAGTGTCTTGGAGGCAAGACAAGGTCGCCGCTGAGCAGCAGCATGATCCAGATAGGCTCGGCATGCGTATTGTCTTTTGGGGATGCAGGCAGCTGGAAGCAGCTCTGGAAACCTCCAGGCTACTCTAAATGAAGACGAGCTGAAGATCTACTGCAAGACTCAGACCCTGGACATCTTCCCTGAATTTTCTGACTGTCTTTCTGCTCTTCTACCTAGTGTAAGCTTGAAGTTTGGAGCAACAGAATTGCTGGGCCGAGAGTTTCAGTTTCTCTTACTATTACAGCGTTTTAAAAAAATCCTCCATTGTTCAAACTAAGAATTTTTCTGTAAATGAGGATGTTCGTACTTACTGCCTTAACTGATACCCTCTATATCGAAGTGACTGCCATTTTAGTCAATGTTGGCACCTTCTATTAAACATAGCCATAATAACGCTGCTTCGGCATAGAAATAGCATCAATTTTCCTAGTCATTGTTTTTACAACTGAAAAAAAAATACATTTTGGTTTTAGGTTTTACTGAGAAAATTGTAATTACTGTGACTTAAAAGGCTATCTTTGTGGAGTGTTCATATGTCTTACTGTTGCTAAATGTAATTATGAAATGTATTTTTGTTTAATATCTAGAAATTTGCAGTCATCCCTCCACAATCACAAGTAAAACAAAATACTCTTGATCAGATTTTGGAATGAGCATCTGGGAAGACAACTCAGCTGCAGCAGGTTTCTCAGAAACTGTTTTGATGGTCCCACTCTGAACACTCACTTTCTTCCATACCAGGAATCTCTCTAAGTTTCCACTCTAGTAAAGAAAAATCCCTTGTACCTGTCAGTAGCCTTATGCATAGACAGACTGTGTCCGAATGACCAGGACTAGTCGTCTTTCAGGATGTAATGATGTGCAGGACTCCCCCAACATACTGCTTTATACAATGCTAGTAGCATGAGCCTTAGGCTACAGAAACTGTTTTATCTCCTTGAACACAGCATGTAGTAACATCCAGGAAATAATAGGAGCAAAATGATAAAGTCCAGTTATGCACAACTTGTCAAAATACTTGCCTACATTTGTATTATAAAAAAGGACCGTATAAAGAAATACACAGTCAAAACACACATTAAATAAGGATCTAAGAAAAAAGGTGGGTTTTTTCCCCCAACATTTTGTGCATCTCTCATGGTCTCAGAGAAATCTACATATGCCATCTAACAATCTCTCTATACCCTAAGAGTGTATTTCAAGGGCAAAGTTATGAACAACATGTGTTTATATTCTTACAAAACCAGGTAACAGGAAGGCTGCAGGTATCTACAAAGAAGTTATTGGGCTCTTGGAACAGGCTTATTATAGTTAGTTCAGAGTAAATAAGGTACTTTTGGCTTTCAAAAATATAGAAGAACTATTATCATTAGGCTCTCACTATGTAGTTCAGTTTCACTGTACAGGCATGGGAATGTTACTTGTGCTGGCTTCCTCTTTTCTTTCTGTTAAACATTTGGTCTACTTCTTGGAAAAAGCTCTGGAACGAAGTTACTCGTACTGATATAATTTGTTCTAAAGTCTAGAAGTATTTCTGTATTAAGTATTTGCAAATTCATCCTAAGAAACAGTCTTGCGATGCCAGAGTAGTACAGCAGACTATAGGAAAAGTATCTCATTGAAGCCAAGCAGGAAAATACACATTCAGTACCTACAGCGTATTTAAATAATTTACTGCTTTAATGACAGAGCACATAAAAATGCTTGCAGTGTGAATGTTTAAATCCACTCTTTGCTCTTATCAAGTATCAGGCAAGGCCAAATGAACGTTTTTCCGTCACCACACATACCTACCCAGTGCTCCCTTCCCCTCTGCCCATTTTGGCAAAGGACTAATACATTCCTTACTCTGCTGTCTGCAAGAATCTGCCAGAAGGACCACTGTCACTCACTCACTGGTGAAAAGAAGTAAGCCCTTCCATTAAGCAATCAACCTTGCTCAGAATAAAAGAAAAAGGGGAAAGCTCTTGATTACCAAGTAGCAAAACGTCCTCTGCATGCATTTTGCTGAAAAGCTCAACTCCTATCTATTATTCTGGGCATTATGATGAAAAAAAGAAACACAAATCACTAAATTTATATGTGTAAAACTTCACTGTTAAAAGGACCTATCAACAATTTTGTTTTCCTACTTCCTTAGAACATATGATCAGAACACAAAGGAATAGTTCAAGTTTTTGTCAAAAAACAATACAAGCCCATTAGAAACCATCAACTTCGCTTTAAGAGATTACTACAGGTTTCATCTGAGATGTCAATAGCTCCAAGACCCAGAAACTCTGTTCTGTCACAAAATCTTTGTTACCAAGTGGAACTTGTTTAGATCCAGCTGAAATATGAAAACTGGGAGTCCCATCTGGGAAAGAATTTCAGGATCCCTGTTTGGTTTTGAGAGTTCCTCAAAAACTTCACAAATGCATATTCAGAAATATGCAGAATAAAATAAAAATAAAGATACCTGTAAATACCAGAACTAACAAGGTCTGTTTCCCTAAGCATTTGTGTCTCCTGGTTGATTTGACTTCTAAACTTCACAACACCTAATGGTGCAGTCTGAGCTCACACTATATTAAAAAATTATAAATGCTGAAGTTTAGAAAAACCTTCAGCTGGTCTTTGCTAAAGAAACCTCAGTAGAATTCCTGGTGTCTGATAAAATGGGAAGGCCGAATGAAAGCTTTTCAAGAACTGAAGTGTTCATATTGGCTCTTCTCCATCTAGATACTCTGGTGTCTAACAAGAAATGTGCTCAAACTGTGTTGGTTTTTTTTTAAGATAGTATTAATAGTCTTCTCTATAAAGGTTCCCATTTTTACATAGTTTATGTTCAATAAATTTCATAAATCACTACCTCACTATCGGATTTAGCTAACAGGGGTCAATGATTTCAAAAGTTACTAGGTGGCTATTTGTAATACATACCTACTTCCTAAGGAAAGCGCTCTAAAAATGTCCCACGTGTTTCTGGTGGTAATGCTCATTTGAACCAAATTTGCATGATATTTATAAGATAAGCTAAATGTACTGATTGCAAGAGAGAGCAGCTGGAGACATGCTTTATCTACGGCATTATGTAGGGCCCTGGAGATTGCAGGGAAGAGGAAACCTCTCAGCCTTGCCCCACTTGGGTAGTGGGAAGCCTGCTCTCTTTGCTTCAAAGCAAAAGGAGAAACACAAGAACATGCAACTTCATTCATCTTCATTCCTGAACGCAGCAGAAAGGGCAGTAGCACAAATTAATTTTCTTCCTTCTCTTTTATGAAACTGTTCATCCCTTCACACCCAATTAGCTGGGGTGTATTTACATGGCAGAAAATAGGCTACACTTGTTCACTCTTCGCTAGACTAAGGACACAAGCAACCAATAAGCACTGCTTTTAGCTTCAATATTTACTTAGTTTTTAATGCTTCCTTCTCAGGTGATGTCTGAATCAGCCTTCGGGACAGCAGCACACTCTGTATCACCGGACTGTTGTGCCCTACTGAAGATAATGGAAAAATGTGATGTTTCTGTATGAATGGATACTCTTGATAGATTATTCCCATCTATAATATCTACAGATCATCTGCTGCATTTCCTGTAAAATTCCACCCTTACCTCTGACACTGTTGAAAAAGGGAATAATCTTTTTGCTTACAAATTACAAAACTAAGGAGGTGGATAAACTTAGTTCGGTTTTAATAAGACCATTCTAACAGAACCTTTACTGTTATCATAAATATTTTTATAATCTCCTTTGTTTTAGTGTCATTGCTTATTAATATATTCAAAATATTATTATCATAGCGCCAGAGCCCCATTCAGGATTTGATCTCACTATATAATAGATGGTGCAAATACATCAGAACTGTGAGTTTTCTCCCCTAGTTTTTTAAGCACAATCTCACTTCCTATTTATGCTGGTTTTCAAGGAATACTGTTTCCACTGGTTTAATTTTTGTCTTTTGCAGAGGAACACAAACACCCCTTTGGAGGTCAGATATGCCTCAATATTGTTATATTTTTGTTATAGATAAGAAACCTACAGTTTAAACTGAATGAACTGTGTTAGTCATACAATTTCTTTACACTGGACAATGAGTCAATCATTATTTCTGCTACACTTCTGTGTCATATTGCCTCAGGAAATTATCCTGAAGGCTACTAACCCTCCAGCTGACATTGTAAGTATCAGTCACTGTTTCTGCGGCTGTGAAAAGGCCAGGCTGGGAGAGGGTTTGTTTTGGATGACAGGTAGGCAACGGACAAACGTCATCCAGCAAAACCACAAGACAGCTCAACCTGCTCCTCCATGCGTCAAGTTGAAAACTCGACAAACACTGTGTCAGTCTTTCCCTTACAGCAAATTTCGGCTCTTTCACAATATTCATTAACAGTTCATTTCCCTGAAACCCACAGAAGGATTTTTTTCCCCTTATATTTTCTTCCAGAAGCCCTGCACCAAATGCTTGGCATTGATTTATGTGGTGCCACAGACTTTCATATTAACTGATGACTTGCCTGTAATTTTTAGGTAGGTGAAATAAAACAGATCAGAAGTAGGGTAAGAACAAAAAGGTGTAGGTGAGCTACATTACAGTAATGCTTAATCTATCTCATTCTGGAGCTTCTTTCTTTTTTCTTTGAGAAATATTCCCCAACACATTCTTTTCTCGTCCCATGGATATAGGCCCAAACTAGAACTGATGGGAAACTTTTTTTCCATCCCAGAAATGTTTGAGATTTTTAAAAAACAAATATCTATGTATCCTACTCGACAGAAAGGTAATAGCAAATGGTTGGGTTTTTTTTTCCTGAAATGCAATAAAAGAAAATATTACTCTAAAATAGTCTGATTATTATGCAACTGTGCTGGAACACTGAGGGATCAAAATTTTGTACTAGTTTCCCACATCCTGTGTGAGCGTCCTGAATGCAGGGTTGTTGACTATTTTTGAGGTGGATCTGTTGATTTTTTTTCTGCTCAAGTTCTTCTGGTATGGATAAATAACAGAAAGGAACCTTCTCCCTCCTGCCACTGCAAATGTTCAGTATCTCTGTGATTCAAAACTTTACTTATTTAAACAAAGTGGAGCAGCTCCAAGAGAAGATGCTGAGATGCACACCACAACTGCACTGGTTGAGATCCTTCCCCTTCCTCATTATCATTATCATGAGGATGGGGAGATACTTCAGCTGGGGATGCCCAGAGCAAAAACATTAAAGTTCTGCAACTCAAGGTATGAATATGAAGGCAGGAGGAATATACCGACATAGCAGTAAGAGAGTAATCAGCTGTCCAGGCCTGGGAGATCTGGTAAAAGTAATCTGTGGGCTTTCTGCCAGCAGGGAGTGTTTAATCAAAGGAAACCGTCTCTGTTAAATGTTGTCAGGAAAAAAATAGATTTTTCCTAATTCAGATGTAGTCTACCTTTTGTTATTCTGTTCCACCTTCCACTAATAACCTCTCTGAACAGATAAGCATTTTGTTAATAATTACAAATATTTTTCCCATGAGCAATTTACAGGACAATTTCTAATTTTGTACATTTACGTAACAACATTTATCAACATTTACTATAGCAAGCTTGATGTTAATAAAGACTATTTCTTGTAGAAAGTGAAAAAAGAATCATTCAGGAGTGCTGCTCATTGCCCGGGCCATGACAGTCTGGACTGTTGCAGTTGCCATTGGGTCCTTGACAGCTATGCTGTGCAGCTCTCTCAATTTTTAAAGCAACTTGAAAGGGGTCATTACTACATTTTGAAAGACAAGCAAACTACATTTCTTTTAAAATAAATAATAACAGTGTTGAACCTAATAAGAACTTTAATGCAACACCTTCCTTTCATGGTGTAAAAGTGGATTAACAAATGATATCTAAATTATATCCATTTACATTCCAGTCATTTTGCTCAACACTGACACATAAGAGTAGCAACACGGCATTTACAGATTGGTACAGTGTATTGTACAACTGATAACAAAAAGCCATATATATTATAGGACCTACCTGAAACTACAAGAGCAATTCAGCCAGGAACGTTTTTCCAGGCAAGACAGCCATGTCTACACACATAAACTTTGTATCATGACAAATGCATCATAATTTAAACTGCCAGCCATATGACTACCTACTAACTACTGTAGCTTAGTGTTTGCTGAAGTTCCTGAACTGTGCCGGCGTGACCCAACATGACTCTGTATTTCCTTTGAGACCTGACAAGTCCAAAACTCCTGGTAAAATGGTTTTATTCTGCTTGGCAAAGCTTCCTCAGTCATCAGAACCAGTTTCAAAAGCACTGGTTGTTTATTCATAGCAGTTTAGCTGATTTTAAATTAACTAGATTTATGTGTGTAGTTTAAGTTCCTGAACTGTGCCGGCGTGACCCAACATGACTCTGTATTTCCTTTGAGACCTGACAAGTCCAAAACTCCTGGTAAAATGGTTTTATTCTGCTTGGCAAAGCTTCCTCAGTCATCAGAACCAGTTTCAAAAGCACTGGTTGTTTATTCATAGCAGTTTAGCTGATTTTAAATTAACTAGATTTATGTGTGTAGTTTGATAAAGCAAGTGATTCTGTGCCCAGGCAAATCAGCACTGGATTTTTTTCAGAATCTATTTAGCAACTTTCCAAGTTATGGAAAGTTCTTTATGATATGGTGCTTGTCAAGGATTTTGTAGGGGGGGGCTGCAGGGGTGGGTTCTGTGAGAAG
>NW_010530277.1:0-7248 GCF_000687285.1 Phaethon lepturus | reverse complement strand
AAAAAAAAAAGGACGTTTGAGACAACCGCAGCTTACAAAGCCCTCGCAAACGGCTGTGCGTCTTGCTGGCTCTTGAAGTAGCCTGGACTTACTTCTGTTTGGAGGTAAAGGTTCTCAATTCCAGTTTATAAATGGCTCAAGACAAGCAGAAATAAAGAATTGTCTAGAGCTTTTTTTTTTTCTCTCGGTTTCACCGAGGATCATGAAACAGGAAGGGTACCCTGATGGTGGTATTTTTTTGCATGGCTTGTTTTCCTACATCGTTTCTCTTCCCAGGGCATACTGAAGGTTCAGTGACTGTTTGCTTTTCCCCACCACTGCCTGGATGTGCCTGCTGCCCTGTGTAAACACTGATGTTTCGTTGTGGAGACACATCGAGCTTTCAGAGGACTTTGGCAGGTGCTTCACCAGAAGCACGAGACTGGCCCCAATTTAACAGAAATATTCATGTGCTTGAGGCTGCGTCGGAGCTAAAGCACCTTGCTGGGCTGGCTCCCTGGCCCTCAAGCACCCTCACGATTAATTTCCTACACAGCCCCATGACCGCTGGGACGTGGGCTCTCCCCCAGGTGAAACCCTCTTCTAAGTGGGAGATGTCTCAGTCTCAAGCCCCGTCTGGCTGCGCCAGCCACGGATCCCCAGGTCCCTCTCTCGGGCCCAGCTGCTGCAGGCAGGGGGGCTCAGGCATGCCCGCACCCATTTGGCAACTCTCTTGTGCCACAGCCTTATGAGCATTAACTTCACAACGCGGCAAACAGCTTAAGAAGTGCCCGATGATGGAACATGGAAAATCAGGGGTTTGCAGCAGACATGTTTCTATGGAGTATTCAACAGTTTTTACTGCGGAAGAGACCAGGAGAATCAGTCTTATGTGAGAATAGGATTAGGCTGCAATGTGTGCAGTTAGATTTTTAACTGTTTAATGAGGTTATGACTTTTTCTCAGTTTAAAGACAGAGGTCCTGCCTTCCTTCCTCCAAACCCCTGAAATCCATGAGTTCATGGTGCATTGTATCACTTCTTTTGTTTTCTTCGGTACCAGCAAAGTAGTCTATCCCATACATACATATATGATGCTTCCTTATTTTTTGTATTTACTGTACTCTATGTGAATTTCCGCAAAGGAAATGTAAGAATGCCAAAAAAAAGGGCTTTAGCTTTTTTTCAGTGCACTGTGATCCCAAGAAGCCAGTTTGGAGTTGGGCTGTCAGGCCACCATCCTGGATCAAACTCAATAGATAACCTTCCCATCCCAAGATGAGGCCCTCATATAGCCATCTCTTTTTTTTCCTTCCTCCAAGTAATCCCTGCTATTTACTTATACCATGCATTCATTTATTTTCCTAAATTGTGGCTCTGAGTTCCCATATGCATAAATGATGCTGACTGACCACCGCAGCCCATCACATGTACCACAGAGGATGACTTTGAGCTCCGCTATGGCCTCTCTTTTCTATTGCAGAGTATTTCATACGCACACATCAACAAACATGTGATCCTAAAGCAGATTTTTTCTACAGATAAGCGGCTGCACATACTGTGCCACATTCAGTGATGGAAAGAAATGTTTAGCTTGATGTAATTACCTTAACCATAGACCATAATGCCTGATGAGAACCCTTCCATAACGTGACATCCCTGGAGGCATATTCCCCCTTCAGCCATGCAGGCATTTTCAGAACCTCTGGGAGCTGTACCGTCAGTCTGCATGCTGATCTACGACAAGTAAATGTCACTCGAACAGTTTTTGTCAGTGCTGATATACTTGCTTTGTTTGTTTGCTTGGGGTTTTAATAATAGTATTAAAAGTCTTTGCTCCTGATGTATTTGACATTGTGCCATTGGTCCATTAGGATTTGGTTGAATGTTGTGCATTATTTTTAATTTGCATTCACAGTATGCTCTGTAATAACTCACTCTGAATTCAAGCAATGGATGCTGTGAATTTGTATTAACAGCAGTGCTGATTTGTGCAATGTGCAGTAAAATTCTTTGCAAAAGAATACTTACCGCTTCATGTCCTTTAGCGTTGGACATCAGAGTTTCCAAATAACAACAGAGACTTTCTTAGCAAATTGTTCCTGAGCTAATCGTAATGGGAAGGATTTCAGCTTGGATGGAAATCATTGACACAAGCTGCTGTTGATGCCAAAAGTTTACATGGTTTCAAAAAGCAATTAGACACAATTATGGAAGAAAAAAAATCCATGAAAGGCGACTAAACACACAGATAGCTCTGATTCAGAAATTCCCTGAGCCGTTGATTGCTGGAAGCTGAGAAAGGATCCTAGGGATGGATCGCTGCACAGTTCTTCCCTCTGAGTCTGCTGCTGGGCACCGCCTGAAGAACATGCTGTTCTAGTCTGACCCAACATGGCCTTTCTTATGGTGTCATGTTAAGAAATCATGCTGAGAACATTTAGGAAGAAGAGAGAATGGGAAAAAAAAAAAAAATCTCCGCTTCAGGTTAACAACTTGCAGTGTTTTGGGGTTTCTGCATTAAAATCCTCCTTTGTATCTAATTAGCATTCAGATCCTTCCCCCCCCCCATCAGCTTCCTTAGGAAGAGCATACACTGGACTGCACTACCATCTGTCGTGGCCCGAAAGGAGTCGTTTAGGACGACCTCCTTCCCAGTGAGACCAATGACTAAGTTCGTGATCCCCGTGGACTGAATTAAGGTGAAATGACACCAGCCAACCAATTTAACAATTTAATAATACAAAATGCAAGGCATGAGGTTACCTAAATGACTCAATGGCAACTACTCTAACTAAATAATTCAACTAAACAAACAAGTCCCCTACAGCACATCTTTTACACTTCAAAAAAGAGAGGAGAGGGAAAAAGACAGAGAGAGAAAGACAGCAAAGAAGATATCACCACCCGTGTACGAGCCCCCAATTGTGATAAATGATTTAGTCCCAAACAGGATTCCAATTTTAAGTTTACAATTTATTAAACTAATAGAGGCAAGCAAACAGCGCTGGGTGCGCCAGGAGTCTCCGCTCCACCTAGACGCACACCTTCACTTCTTACAATTCCTTCTTTTATACTATTCTAGGCTTCGTTTCTCGCCTTTCTCCGCCTTTTTCTTGGAAGATGACTCTTTCTCGAAGTACGTCACCACTTCCCCGGTCTGTGCATGCTTCATCTTTTTCTAGGTGGTCGTTGGGAAGAAGATGCTCCTCTTCGTCAGTGCACTCTACATGACCTCTCTGTTTATGCATGCACTCCGTTATTCTACTTCTATTATGCTACCTCATTTGGCTATACATTTTCTCGACATTTCTGCGGTTATCTACAACACTGGTTTGCACTAGTGTATCAGGAACTAACATACACATATCAGGAGGCTACATAAGCTACACATATCAAGGGAGTTACCTAAGCTACACTTATCAGGAAGTTACATAAAGACTACCACTCCCCTGTTTATGGTCATGCCCTACATATATTCCTTTATTTCAATATAAATTACATTTGCTTCAAGCTTATATTCACTAGATTTTCTTTACACGAATCACTCATTCCTCAGCAGCATCCCGTTGGCCCTCTTGATGCTCCTTGGTGGTGGGGGTCCCCCTTTTTGCTTCTGATGGTGTCATTTTTATACAGTCTGAGTCCCACAATCTCCATCTGCATGCATATACAACAGGCTGCATGCATATGCAACAGGCTGATTCAATCAGGCAACGGTACATCTGCAGGCCTTGGTGTCTCCTCTCACCGTATCTCTGCTCTGCAGGTACCGGTCATTGCGCAGGCACCGTATCTCTGCTTTACAGGAACAGGTCCTTGCGCCTGCACCGTTATCTCGGTCTTTTCTGGGGTCCACTCCATATCAAGGCATGTTCAAGCCGTTGTACCAAAAAAGGTGTGGGTTCCTCGGAACCGTGAAATGTTTAAGACAGAAACTGCATATTGGTTCGCCACACCATCATGGGCATTTCAATGCTCGCTGTGCCCTTTGTTAGATGAAGCCTTGCACAGTGGCTGGCAGCAGAGCACAGATTTTCAGGAGTTACTGGCCTCAAGTCTGCTTATGCTACTTGATGCATTTTTGGCAAGGAATGTTTATCTGCCATGGGGCGGGATCACAACTGCTAACGAGGAGAAGCTGGTTAATCAGTTAAAACTAAATAAAGGAATCTCGTGAAGCACACACAATACATCATTACTCTGACAAATAAAAATCACAGCCAGTTTGAAACAGTAAAAAATCCTTAATTTTGTGCAGAAAAGGCAAGTCCTACCATAAGTGTGATGTTTCATGAGATGCTCAGCCTCTTGAAGACTTCATGTGCCCTGACTTTTTTAACCTTGACCTTCTCTGGAGAGTGAACAGTGCCTTACAGGACAAGCCATCGCTGCCACACTTGATGAACATCTCATAACTGGGGTATACATAACTGCTTTTAAACACTTAGTACTCCAGCTAGTTTTATGTAGACCTCAACAGACTGTTTCCTGGCTCAATTTACTTATTACATTATTATTTTAATAAAGCCTGATTTGTAAGTTACAGGATGCAAAACCCTGTCCTGAAAAAATAGTGAAAAACATTAAGGCAAGACTGAAAAAGCATAGCAGCAACAGCCAAACAAGGCAATTATTTGTTTTGGATTTGACTTTTTTTTTAAATGGGGTACAGGAATGCACTTTTTTTTTTGCCATTTTTCTTTTTATGAAGTGATCTGGACAATTTGATGTTCTGGAGTTTGGCAGGCAGGACCTCAGTTATAGCTGTTTATCATTATTTAAACCATGTTGCCCAAAACTGCGGGTGGAAAGAAATGAAAAAGTTGTGAAATGCAACAAACCAATGACTTTCTCCCAGTTTGAAACACATATGTTTTGTTTTTGTGGGTTTGTTGGATTTTTTTTTTTGCTAAAAGCACTTACATTGATGACTACACTAAAAATACTGAAATAGTAGTCTTGCACAAACACCTCACTCAGGGGACTCTCATGCTTTGCCACAACATGGGACTCCCATTTCACTGAGTATCTTTAGTACCTTTCTCTTCTTCCTAGTTGTACCAGTCATCTCCCCTCCCATTTGCAATAACTAATATCCCTATGACAGCCATTGCTTAGATGAGAAGGCAGCATTAGGAAAGCATTTAATGAACATTAATTGCTTCTTAATATGATTTAGCTGCTGGAAATAAGAAGGCTAAGCTAGCTCCATGTGACCAGCAGCCCTACAGGCACCACCACCAGACTCCTTTCGAGATGTAATCCTGTCGACCTGGGGAGCAGCAGCAATTCACAAATGATACCCAAGGCTACATTTTACTTTTCCAAATTAGCAGCTAAGTAGGGTTGTAGGAACTCAGCAACAAAGTCATCATGACACCACCTGGCTGATTAGTGATCTCTTCCTTCTGTGCAAGCCAGCAATTATCAGTTCCCACTGACTTCAGAAGCTAATGGGAATCGGAGGCTGGGGGATGCTGCCAAGATGCAGCAGCTTCCAGCTGTCAGGAGGCGGATGGAATGGGATGCAGTCTTGGTGTAGGCTGTTCGATCTTTGCCTTTTCCTGTGTGGCATCTTTGGCACCTGTGTGTGCCTTTATCATTTTGACCCTCTACATTATGTTACCTGACACCATCGCTTCTGACATGGCAACACGATGCAAGAGAAACTTGATCTTTGAATCCAGCATTCCTAAATTTGAGTCCTGATTTACCATTGATTCTCATCTCACCCTTTAGTTAGGGCACTTAACCTCTCTACCCCTTGCTCTGCCAGGAAATTAAGGATGGTAACACCTAGAGATATTGTGACAATCAATCAATAAGTGTTTGTAAAGTTGTTCGTAAACAAGCACCAAGTGCCAAGTCTAATTCAAACAGATGCGGTTTATAATCTTCGCATTTTCTTTGCAAGAACTTTAATATGACACTGATCCGGGAAAAAAATCTCTACTGGTATTATAGACTGGTGTTGGCAGCAGACCTAACTTGAAATACGATGTCCTCACTGACATCACTAAATTTCCCATGGATTAGCTGACAGTGATACTTCAGGACTCATGAGAAAACTGTATTGCAGAGGGAAATAACAGTGAGCGGAAAAAAACAAATAGTTTTCTGGACTGTAATTTTTAGTCTTCTTTCATTCAGAGCTGAAACAGAATGCCACTAGACTTTATGTAAAACAATTAAGTCTTTCATTTTAGAGAGTATTTATGAATATTATGAAACAGTTGATAGTATCCACTAACTAAGCAGGAGCCTTCGAGTTTTACAGAGGTGACAGTGTAATTGAAATTTCTGGTATCTGCTAACCAGTGAACATATACATACCTTGAAAAGCTTGACTGTTGGCCCCTACATATTCATACACATTCATAACAACTGAATTTATAGGATAGGCCTGAAGCTGAAGTAAGTTTTTCGGAAATGGTGATGAAACACTTTCACATTCAAGACATTGATGATTCATGACAACCTCAAAACAGCAAACTTCTTCAGGACTGCAGAAGTCTTAACACTGGCTTTGCTCCTCTGTTACGACTAGGTCCTTCAAAGCCAAAAGAACCACCAAGCTGTGCTCACAGGGAGACTGTGCGCTGAGCCAGTCCAATAACCGCTACACCTCAGCAACACCAGCCCAAAACTGCTTCTAGCTCCCTCCCACCAGCACCCACAGCACTGCTTGCCAGTGAGCTAACAAATGCTCTAAAAAATAATTCAGTATTGCCTGGCATACCCCATCACAGCTTGCCCTGTGCTGGTCCTCCGACTGACCGTAGGCATGCTGCTTCTCATTGTCGTACCTGACCACTTACCAGCCACCTCGTTACTTCATTTATGTAGCTGCAGCAAAGCTCTTATTTTGAGGCTTTCCAGCCATTAGTTTGGGAACATAAGAGCAGCTCCGAGGCTTAAGAGAATGCTTGCAGACAGAGAAAACAGGAAGGCTAGGGAAGACTCTGCAAAAACAAGGCATCAGCTGGCGCACCACTGAAAGGCATAGCCTCTCTACTACTCGCTTACCGTTATTAAGAATAACGGGGGCTTAATTAATGGCACCTTGTCACCTTACTAGGTTTCTGATAGCAATGGCTGGCCTTGTGAAAACACCGCTAAGTGCACGACTAGGTAAAAAGATGCAATCTTACTACAGAAACGTTTCTTTACCAAGGACACTGCAAATACATTTTATAAAAACAAAACAAACCACACATTAAACGTACAAAGAGGATAAAGAGCTCTTAAAGCAGCAGCGACCTCACTG
>NW_010530276.1:16298-17650 GCF_000687285.1 Phaethon lepturus | reverse complement strand
TCTCCCTAATCGCCCCCGAGCCTCGGGTATGGGCGCGTAGGTGTGTGCTTCCATGCACGCATTCCTAAAGATCTTCTACCGTCTCTGACTTCTTTCATCCCTTCATCCCTCTGTAAAAAATTACGGGGCTGCCGGAGGCTTATTTCTTCTAGTGACTGCTTTTCTTGGGGGACTAGTCTGTTGTGTCTCATGTGTTTGTTTATTTTTACTTATAGAGCTTAAGCCTACAAGTGTAGGAGATGGTGAGCCTGCTGCTCCAGGGACCCTGCCCTCTCTATAAATAAACGTGGGGCAAAAAAGAAGACATAAGAGAGCCCTTGCCTGCTGAAAGGCTGCCTGCTTCTTCCAGTCATAGTAGTAGATCTAATAAAAGATATTACCTTTACCTCCAAACTTTATAATGCCAAAAAAAAAAGAGCAGCTGTCAGTGAGCAGATCAGTGTATATCAATCTTTAACTGCCTGCGTAAAGAGCCTGATGTAAACTATGACATAATATGATAAGCTGCTATCTTACTGAATTTCTTATGAGGTTGTAAATGGAATAATAGTGAGGGAATTAATGCATAGCTTATGTAACCCTCAGTAAACTTGCATGTACTGTACTGTTTCTATTTTAAGAACTCCATTAGCCTAAACTGGATAATATTGCAGGCATATTTCTGCAGAAAATTAGACTGCGTATGTCCTGGATCAGCAACCTGAAATGTTGCATCCTGACTGTAACTTTAAACTGAAAGTTCTTCAAGCAGAAAATCTGTTCTTATTCATACTGCACCAAGTACACCAGTACCTAAATATTTCTAGCATGCTGTCAGTCCACTAAATACTTTTGCTTCTTCTGTGAGAGTAGGTAGTGGATCTATGGAAAAGATGTAGTACTGCATTTTTGGATTGTAGGCTCTGCTTTTGAGTAATTATAGTTTGAATGAAGGGAAGTACATCTACTGTTTGAGTATGCTTGTTGTTGCATGGTCTGTATTGCAATGCTAGACATAGCCCTTTGCTGTGACCTTCCCGTTGCATTTTATAAATGGTTGCACCCGTGGGAGTTATCACTAGTCAATAGAAGGTGGTTTGTTGTTTTTCTTTCTGTAGGGCTAAGTTTGTAAGCAATGCTTTGTCAGCAGTGAAGTTGAGAATAGGAAAGATGGTGGTGTAAGGACTAAACCAGCAGTTTAACTCCCAGTACTACTTAAGAAGTAAAATATAACACTTTTATGCTCTCTTATGTAGCACCTACAAATTCCTTTTTCTAGATGACTGCCCCTGTCAGAAACTTCAGAAATATGCAAAACCAGACTGGATAAATACCAACTTTGACACACACATGGAACAATACTAGATGTAAAA
>NW_010530276.1:0-16267 GCF_000687285.1 Phaethon lepturus | reverse complement strand
TTCCCTATTTTTGAGTCAGTAACAGGCAAGAAACTTAATCTCTATCAAATTCCTTACTGTTCCCTTAAGCACATCAGAAGGCAGTATGAGCATTCTTCTGAAAAGAAAGTACGGTTGTCTTTGTTAACCAGCACTAATGTAAAGAATCAAAGACTTTTTGGTTTGACCTAGTCAAAAGTGTAGCTTATAACCACATAAGCTTGATCAGCTGGGTCTTTTGGATGGCCATTCAGAACTAAGGGTGTTCATTTGACAACTCACTGAAGGTTATAAAGAGAGAGGAGGAGACTGGATGTTTTACATCACTCCAGCTGCTGTTGATGGAGAATTAAGGTAGCCTTTAAAAATAACAATGCCAAGGCATAAATTCATAATGAAATTTCATCACTTTCAAATCCTTCAAGGCTGCAAGTAACCTTGGGGGAGACACTTGTATATTCCTGCTCTAAGATTTGTCTTGCACAAACAGTAAATTCTTTTCTATGAGAACTGACTTGAGCCTTGAGCTGCTTATCAAAGATGAATGGGTGTATCTTATAATGAATAGTATTCTGCTAAAGATACATTGCAGGACCACATTAATTGAATGACAGGTATTAAATTGCTTAGGTGTCATGCATATTAAAGATGTGCCCAAAAGCAGCCTCATTAACCCCTTAGCATGTGGTATTCCATGGGATAAAGCATCTTGAGGAAGGCAGGAAGATATAATTCAGAACATCAATCAACCAAAAAAAGTTTGATCATACATGTGTAGACACAAAATGTGGATTCCCTAAACTGATGACTTTGATGCATTCTCTGGATCCTGGCATTGAAGGAAATGGATGTCCTAATCTTTTTTTGTCTTTCTGGCTCACTTTAGCTCACTGATTTAAAAAACACAAACAAAAAAACTCCAAACAAAACCAAAAAACAACCCACCAACCAACAACCCCAACTTTGATCTGAACTGGTGTTGGAGCTAGAGTGTGGATTAAGGAGTTGGCTGGGTGGGAGAACACAGAACATCAGCAAGTTTTCAGATTAAAATAGAGATAGGAACCTGTATTGTTTATATAGAGCATAATGAGGAGTGTAATCTAAGGCTTAAGATCCATAAACCTTTCTTCTGTCACCAAAGGATGAGGTAAAGAATGTTTCCTGCTTATGATGATTGCCATCGGGCAAGGCAAGACCATGGGCCCCTCATTGTACAAAGAAGTGCTTGCCTTCCTGAGCATAATGTTTTTTGCTATTCCTGGTGTTACTGCATTTAAAAGAATAAATGAAGCACCTACTGGTTAAGCAGTGAAGTAGACCTAAACTAATGGAGACTGAACAATAGGTATTCAGAATGCAATTTGAAATTATGCCTCGCTGCAAATCTTGAGTTCTCAAACTTTTGTTCAGGTAAAGTGAATGAAAGGAAAAGCAGAATCATTTTGCTTTCAGCCGTTTTGAGTATTTACTTCACCTACTTCTGCTGATATGTCATCATAAGAGAAATACAGAAGACCCAAAAGGTCATTATGTCTGAAGCTGTAGTGTTCTGGACAGGCTGCAGCTTAATATGCATGCTGATATATATAAGCTAGCATACCTCCCAGCTTTTGGAGGCTTCATGTACTGTGATTTTTTTAATGACTGTACAGAAGCTCTGGAATTTTTAGCTGAGTGGGATAATAAAATTCTTATATTCCAGTTTCTTTTCACTCACATGTCTGAGCTTGGAAATGTACTTCCATTCAGGCTATTACTACAGCAAGTGTGATTAAAAACAAACGAATCCATAATCTCCTCCCATGAACACTCTGAGGAGAAGTTTATCTTGGATTCTGACATGTCAGAAGTGTCTCAGATTCTCCAGCAAACTTGTGCTTGTTTTCTGCACAGCACAAATAAGGACTGATAGCCTTTGGACAGCATGGCTTTAATCTTCCCCCAATTTCAGAAAATCCGTTTTTACAGGCATTTCTATTTTAAAACTTCTTGCTGAAGTCATCAACATTTTGTCACATACTTTACCCTAGAAAGGCATTACGAAACATGGTGTCTGTCTAGCCTCTAAGAAAAATAACATTGAATCTAAATACTTTAGGATATTTTTGTCTCTGTTTTGATATTGGTTATCTGTTAGTGAAGCTTGGAAGAAATGAGGCATGCCTGGGGAAACGCAAGCTGGTAGTAGCCATCTAGTAGATTGTGTCAGTTTAGTTTGTTTACAAATGAAGTGGAAAATTAGCTCTTTCACAGAAGCTGTTGTCACATATAAGTCAGCATACTAAAAAGCAACCACCTTCTCATTCTGCTTTTCATGTGGACTTGGAATAACTTTCTAACACTGAAATTGGAACACAGTGTCTGGTGGGACTTGACATTTGGGGAGACGTGGGCTCTTTCAGCTTTATGCCTAAAATAAGAAAATATTCACAAAAGTTTGCAAATACAAATTTGAGCAGATTTAACTTTTTACTTATGGTCCGTTTAATAGCTGGTATCAAACTGTCTTGGGACTAGTATGAACACTTAGAAGTATAGTAATGCTACTTTGCATATGACTGCTGACCGTGCAGTCTAAAAGAGGTGTATTGTTCCTCTAACTTCAGGTGCTGTATGGTTTAAATGATGTCATCAGGAGCCAGCTGAGAATTATGAGGTGATTGGTAAAATAAGTTGCAGACAAACATTTTTCGTTTCTGGTGGTACCTGTTATCTGTTCAGCGTGTGGGTTCTAGACTGATTATCGGCACAAATAGAGGTGATGTCCAGAAATCAGAGCAAATAATTCTTCATGCTGCGTAGCGTACGCAAATGAGTGAGATTCAAAAAATCCAGTGTTTAAGAAACCTGGTGTTACCCATTGCGACCGACTCTCTTGGATGTGGGAGGCCTTCAGCACACTGAAAGGCCTTTTTGCCACCAGATGTCAGTGTACACGTGCTTAACCTCACTCTCTCTGTGCTTCCTCTGAATTGGTGGCTAACGATGTATCTAGGATCGTTTTTCTTTTGTGCTGAATAACTGCATAGCTGACAAAGCCCCTGTGCAGGTCCTAGTTCAGGGGTTTGGTAGCGTGAGAACTAAAAGTAAGGTGTTAAGTCTTGTACTCAAAAATGGTATCAGATCTAGGTGTCCCTAATGCAGCTGGTATCTTCGAAGAAATGTGACAGTTTCCTCCTTCCTGTAGTTGAAGGGCCAGCATTATTTTTTGTTTTACAGTAGAAATTATTTAGCTGATTCTGAGACTGTACCTTTGTAGTTAGCCTGTCTGTTCATTCTCTGATGAAGACAAAGAAGCACAGACAGATCAACAGTAATTACTGTTAATACAGATTTTTTTGAAAATGGTCAGTTCTTACTCGCAGAACTTAAACTAGCTGTGACCTAGAGGAAAACACAGAGAAAGTAGAACTTCTTTAAGTAGTGCCTTCCATATAAACAGAAAATCATTGCAGGCTTTTCTAGGAGAAGTGAGAATCCTCTTCCTGAAGGTATAAACTATGTAGACTTCAGAGTTATGAAATAAGTAGTGTATGGAGGGGAAGGAGTGTTCATTTAAAAAACAAACAAACAAAAACAACAAAACCTGAAAGTTAAATCTATTGGGAAGTGTGGTCACAGTGGGAGTTGTGCACTTCAGTAGAAAAAAATAATTTCAAAACAATTTCAAAGGACAGTTGGTTCATTAGGGTTTTGCATCTTCAGAACTGAATTGGAACTGCTTTAAAATTTTGTACAAGTTGGCTTTGTCTTGTAACTGGTTACTTTGTGAATGTTTAAATTAAGCAGCTTATTATATCTTCTGCAGCTATTAATGTCCTTTCTGCCTAAACCCGTGAAAAAAATGAGGCTATTGGTATCCAACATTGCAAATAAAGGAATCTGTTAAACATAAAAGACCTTTTTTATATGAAAAGGAATCTTGCGTCCCATGCACTGCATTGCATGAGTTTTTTAATTTAATTTTGTCCATCTTCAAAAACATAAGCCTTAAATGCTGAAGGAAAACCATTATGATTTCTTGTTTTTAGAAGGCATCATTTTGAGACTACAAAATACTAACTTGATCTACCAGAATCACTTTGGAGGCCAAGTTAAAAGCCAGGCACAGGCATTTGCAACTTCCATTAAAATCAGAGGAAATTGTATCTGCTTATACATGGGTGGAATTAAGCCTACTGTTTCTTGTTAGGCAGTATCAGGAGATTAATTTGTGAAATGTGTGGAACATAGCTGCTCCTTTTTGGAGTACCATGACCATTGTTAGAGACTGTGATGCCTTAATCTCAGCTGCAGTTTCTGCTTCTTGAAGTGGAGCAAAAACTGATAAGAGAATCTTTTACTACCTGGCAAATATCGTTAAGATGATAATAAAAGTGACTTGTGGCCTTAATTGAGCCTTAAGTTTTCCTTTTTACTTAAATACAGGTTTGTAAGCGAATGGACTTGGTTTGCCAGCGAATGTTAAATCAGGGATTTCTGAAAGTGGAAAGATACCACAACTTGTGTCAAAAGCAAGTTAAAGCTCAGCTTCCAAGGTATGTACCGGTTAAAACTGTAGCTAAACTTAAATGTGCTAGATTCTTTTAAGCAGAATATTGAAAAGGATTTTCTTGCTAGCTAATTCAACTTTTATGTCTTGAAAATCTGAATCACATTTGTTTTGATTTAATTTTTGTCCGAAAAGCACCTTGAACCTAAGATCTAATTACCAAATAATGGTGTGGATGAATGTAAATTGTTGTATACTAGGAACTGGAATATTGGAAAGTGTCTCTGGTATTTTAAACAGAGAAAAGAAGAGTGGGTCCTGTATTACTCAACTCTTCTGGCAAATCAAGGAAGGACTCCTAGGAATGAATAAATGCCATTTCTTTTCAAGACCGACTGCCTTCACTGATGATATATCTACGACTCTGCTTAAAAAAAAGCAAGGTTTTTCAGTGCCAAGGATTACACAGGGGAAAGGGAGGGGGGTTTGACATCTGAGCATTACTGGGAACTAGTTTCTCACTAAAGCAATGTCTTTTCTCCTCTTTCCAGTGAGTAAGTGCAGCTGCTGCTGTGTCCTATCAGATTTCCCAGTCAGAGTGAAGAAACTAAATGCTACTTACTGTAGAGATCCTTTGTCAAAAGAGTTTATATCTCAACCTAAACTTTGTAGCAAGCACTAATAATATATTAAATTTATGCCAATTGCATTGAAGTACTAACTGTAGGAATATAGGGGGATAAAAATATTCATGCTGACTCAGTGTCTACTGCTACTGCACTGAAAGCTTGTTTTTAAATAGTCCTAAATTACATATAGAGTTTGTGGATCACATCAGATGTATAATTACTTAGAGAACAAATTTTGTCTGAGAAAGTGTAGTATGCTATTACTAGCTGGTTCTCAATCTGTATCCTTTTTCTTCCATAAAGACAGAAATAATGTTAGTGGTTACATTTTCAAACCTCAGAGGGCTTTAAGGGTGAAATTAACTCCAGCGGTTGTTACAGTTTCATTTTGTTGACTCATTGCTAAATCAGTCACTATGGTCTGTCTTCTAGACGGGAGTCAGAAAGAAGAAACCATTCATTAGCTCGTCATGCAGACATCCTTGCTGCTGTAGAAACGAGACTCTCTCTATTAAATATGACTTTCATGAAGTATGTGGATTCCAATCTCTGTTGCTTCATACCTGGAAAGGTAAAATGTAGACTATAT
The DNA here is from genome assembly GCF_000687285.1 of Phaethon lepturus. Taxonomy (NCBI): domain Eukaryota; kingdom Metazoa; phylum Chordata; class Aves; order Phaethontiformes; family Phaethontidae; genus Phaethon; species Phaethon lepturus. The sequence continues at coordinate 10,575 of NW_010530276.1, read as the reverse complement.
TATGTGATTGTATATCTGTGTTTAAAAAACATGATTGTGTAACTTAACCTGGGACAAATTTATATGATGTATCTAGATACTGAAACTGTTTCAGATACTTGCAAAGGCAGTCATGAGCCAATACCCTGCTATAACAGGCAGTCTGAAATGAGTGAATGAGACTGTCTAAATATTAATTGATTTCCATTTTCCCTTAGACTTTTTTTAATTCTGACACCAAACTTGTGGCATATTCAGCCTATACAACTTTTTACAAGAAACACATGATATGTAGGGTTTAATTCTGAATTTTAATGGTACAAAACAGCTGGAGGCCAGGTCATCAGAAGATGCAGTAATTTAGACTATGTATAACACTAAGCACTCAGTCAATCGGGAAAATTTTAGGCACCTTTCTTAAGGGTTTAAGTACTTCAGATTAATTGAATTAAAATATTTAGTGTGTGGAAACACTGTTCAGTATTACAGTGGATGGGGTATTTTCATACAGTAGATGGAATGGAATTAGTTTTAAATGTAGCTAATGTGTTAAATATTAATACTACTGAACAATTCTGGTGTTTCAGAATGCTACCCCAACATAAAATATAAATTATGCAAGCAAGATGTACATCAGAGATACTACTGTTTTATAAGCTGTGAAAACAGAATTACATAGGGGAATTGACAAAATTATGATCTGAGGAAGACTGGTACAGCTCAGGGTTGAAACAAGATCTGTGAACATTAGCTTAATGCTCTATTCATTGATCTTTCCATTTGAGGTTTGTATGTATTAGTATTAATTTTTCATGGGCAGATAACTGAATCGCACTGGGATAAATGGAAAAGTTAGCTGTTGGATTCAGGTGAAACATGGCAGGCATTTTTACATTCAGTACAGTAAGATAGGCTGTGAGCATGAGATGTGTTTTTATCTTGAAGTGGTAACTTGATTTCTATATAGTCTTGTTGACTTGATATTTAATTAATTTTAAGTCATTATAGTTTATTTCTGTTTATTTGGCCTTATATTTTTATATATACCATGTGTTTTTAAAAAATGTAATATAACATGAAGTCAAATAAGCTTAAGTCCTTGATACTCACATAGTAAATGGAACACTTAAATAATGCCATACTTTTTTGAAGTATAGATGGAAAGGCAATACTCAATCTAGTCCTGGGGTGTGCAGGAGTTGGGCAAATGAGCTTGGCAGCCATTTTCCTTGTGGGCACTGAGTCCTAAGGACCTTATTTGAATTCTGATGTAAAAGCTAAAAAGTTCTTAAAAATTATTTACTTAGTGGACAAGCTTGCTAGCACTGATGCGCTCTCAGCACAGTTACCAATTCACCAAAAAATCCTATTTTGGTCAAATTCAAGGCTTAGTGTTCACTTACAGTCTGTGGTTTCCCCCCGACCTGTCCTGCTCCCATCAGGAAATTTCATTTGAATGAAGCTGCCACAGAATTGTAAGGAAGTGAATTTGTGTTAGAATATGTGAATCCCAATTTAGGGTTCGGCATCCTGTGTAAGGGTTCCTGGTAATAGCAGAGCGGGGCTGCAAGATTTTATATTGAGGATGGCAGGAGAATGCTTTGAAGATGATGTTGCTAACAGGATACAAGGCGGATAAAATTAGAGCAGTTTTTGTAAGCTTGTTGCATGATGAAACACTTTAGTCTTGTCTAGGTTTTGCAACTTTTTTGGCAAAGCTTCCTTTATTAAAATACAAGATGCAACTGTGTTATCTTACCTATGGTTCTACCTCCTTATGATCTGTGTTCTTCAGGAGATTTATTCTTACCGTTCTTAATCCTGTGCAAAATACCAGTGTCAGTAGTTTCGGTAATAAGAGACCAGCACTCCCAATCTTGACCTGCCTCAGACTTATAATTCATAGATTAGTGAGACACCTTTCATTTCTCTGTATCTCTCCTAACCAAAGGGCTTGTTTGTCAAACCTGTTAAGAGGCTGCTTATGTTCTCTGCCGGTAGTGGATTGATGTTTTATAAATTATTATATTTTGGACTTAATCTGAATTTGCAGTATTTTGTGTGTTTGCAAGTGGGCTCAAGTAAATAGTTGCAGCTCTTCAGACTGATATAAGGATAATTCTTGCTGTTCCATTCATGTGTTTCGTATGCCTCGTAACTGGCTGGGGGAGTGTGGGTTTGGAGTATCTTGCTTCAGGTTCTCCAAAGAGACATAATTATCCTCTGCTGAGTATAGATTATATAACTTAAAGTTGAGTATGGATGTAATAAAATAAAATTTCACACAGTGAGCATCATTTCATGAGTCTGAAGAGAGTTGTTGTGATAGATCAAGTGAACAGCTTCTCTGATATATCTCAAACAGCACTTCATTTCAAAAAGCTGATCTAGAACTAGAGCACACAGTGGTATGCAATAGTTCTTTAGTAAAAGCCCCTGAGTATGCCAGCACTTCTAGAATGATCTGAAGTAATCTTGCCTTTATCAGAAAATCCTAATTCTTCTTAAATGTTTTAGGTAATAGATGAAATTTATCGTGTGCTAAGGTATGTAAACTCTACAAGAGCTCCTCAGAGAGCTCATGAAGTTCTTCAAGAACTAAGGGACATTTCCTCCATGGCTATGGAATATTTTGATGAGAAGATTGTTCCAATACTGAAAAGAAAGATGCCTGGGTCAGATGTATCGGGACGTCTGATAGGAACTGCCCCAGGTATTAATTCCAATGTATAGTTAAGTTTTATTTAGTTTTTATGTAAAAATCCACAGCACTGTATCTTTTTAAAGCTCCCTCCTTTAAATGTGAGCTTTATTACATAAATACTGATGATACTTGTTTCTTAAGAATGCTAACTGAAATTCATTTGCTTTGAAATTTAAGGAGCCTTTGTACTGCCGAAAGAACAGTCACTTGAATGTATGTTAGAATTATGCATAGTGTGTATTCATTAAACAAACGCTTTTGTGCCACCAATGAATGAGACTTTATCATAGCACTTGGTTGAAATTTGGCACATGAGATGACGACTTGATGCCTTTCATTTTTAGGACGATCAGCAAATGAATTAGCCTAAGCTGTTGTAGTGCACAGAGAGCTAGAACATACTTGTATGTGTTTTTTTACTTTCCTGGGGCACTAATGTACATACTAACAAGCAAAATACTTATAGGTAATAGTGAAAAGGCAATTAAAATAACAGTCTATTAAAAAGCAATTAAACTGGTCCTTCGTATAATCTGTCAGACTTTCCAGAACTTTTGTGAACCAAAGTCTAAGGTAGTTGCCTCATAATGGCCAAAAGCAAAAAGTTAGTAGAACTGTAGTGTTTCCCCTGTGCTGAACATCTTCACACTTCTTAAAGTGTGAAATTAACACTCTGAAAGGATAACTTGTAATTGATTTTTAGACATTTTTATTACCTTAAGCAAAAAAGATAGGCCTAACTGTACAAGCTGCTGCTTGTTTCTGGTATGTCCTGTCCATCCTTTTAGCCATAAGTGTGTAATACCACCTCTTAATTGTATCCTGTTAATTATACCTCAATTCCATTGAGTCTCTCAGATGAGGAATTGCCCAAAACCATAGTTGATGTCAACTGGCTTTTTGAGGCCAAGGCTTTATGTGGCATAAAAATACCGTTCTTGTGTTGAGGGAGGAGCATAACGTATCTAATGGCAACCCTCTTAGTGTCACATAACTGTAGCTATGCTGGCATCTTAAAAGAAAAACAAAAGAGGAGGAGGAGGACTGTTCTAGGCTGTTCCAGACTATTCTATCACTGTAGCACTTAAAAGTTGCATCTTACTTGCACAGAATGCTAGAAGAGTAAAATGATAGAACAAGTGATAGATATCTTTTATGATAGAACAAGTGATAGATATCTTTTATGATAGAACAAGTGATAGATATCTTTTATGATAGAACAAGTGATAGATATCTTTTATGATAGAACAAGTGAAAGAAATTATACAGTAGCTGTTAGTCTCCTTGATTTGCAGGATCTTTATTAGAATCAACAGTCCCAAGCTCAAATTCCAGTATGGTTTTAGTACTTAGGAAGAGTGATTCTAAAGAAGCATGGAAAATAAATTCCTTTCTTCTAAAATGTAAGTTAAACTGAAATATCTTGTTAAGCCCCAAACCACAAAATTTTAGAACTTTAGCTGTTTACAACTAAGACAGCAGAATTCTACTGCTCTATTGAAATATATTTATTTAACTATTCTGTAATAAGTAATTTATACACATATTGTGGGTTTTTGACTTAACATCTGTGACACTAAGACTAGATGACAACATAATGTCTCTATTTAATTTCTGATACAGCAAAAGGAGGGGGGCTGATATAAAGAAAATGAATTATGAGCTGTTTTTCCAGACTGGTGAAAATCTAGGTGTTTTAAATTAAACTAGTTGTGCTCTGAGATACCATATGCTCTTGTTAAACACTTGAACACGTAAACAGATTTACAACCGTTTACATTAACTTGCAATCAACATTCAGATTCCTGTTTGGGGAGTAGGGATAAGGAAAATACAGAAACTGGGACACAATTTCTACCTTTGTCTTAAAGTTTTAGAGGATTAATCACAGTTTTCTCTGAAGTTCCAGGGCCTTCTGCAGCACTGACAACAATGCAGCTGTTCTCCAAGCAGAACCCTTCAAGACAGGAAGTCACCAAACTCCAGCAGCAAGTGAAAGCAAATGGCACAGGCTTGACAGCGCTAAAGCGGGAAATCTCTGAGCTTCGCATCAAAGTGCAAGAGCAACAGAAACAACTCCAAGATCAAGATCAGAAACTGCTAGAGCAAACCCAAATCATAGGTGAACAGAATGCCCGATTGGCTGAGCTTGAACGCAAGCTGCGAGAGGTGATGGAGAGTACAGTAGGAAATTCTTCAGGTTCTGGCTCAAATGAACAATCTCCTAGAAAACGGAGGAAGGCGGTTGAATCCACAGACTGTCCTAGGAAATCTAAACGCCTTCGGAACAGAAAATAACTTGGGAGTAAACGACACCTTCAGGAGGATACACTGCTTTAGTAGCCCAAGCAGGTCTGCTTGTTCGGATACTGTGACTAGCTTCATGGTGTCACTTAGGCTGCTGGCTCTTCAAAACACCACTTAGACTTGAACAGTAATTTTCTTTCATTGAGACTTTTCCTCTGCTTTCTGTATGAGTGGGCCTAATGCACAGAATCTTTAAGATTTGCAATAGATACATACTAACCAGACCTGCTCTGTTATGTTTTGAAGGGTTAATCTCTTTTTTTTCTGTGCAGATGTGTTTAAAGTAAACTTATTTGTGTTTATGCATATGTTCACATAAAATCTTAAATAAATTCAGTCTTAACTGACTAAAAAGTTAAGCGTAATAACAGATGTCCTGTTCACTTGAAGGAAAGATCACTTATAAAATCTTGTTTTAGAGAACTTGACCTTTTTTGTTACAAGTGACCTTGTCTGGAATGTCTGAAAAGTAGTTAATACTTTTTGGAGATCTCTGTAACGAGTAAAACTGACTTCTTAAGCTACAGTATTGGCTATATATTTTTGTAAACTTACAAGGAAGGGCCTTCTATCCAGTCTTCACATGCACACACCCTGGTTCTAGGTCTTGGGAGCCATATTCTATGTTTGCATGGATAGATGCATGTGCAGCTTAGCCTGCTAAAAAGCACCTGCCTGAAATTGTTCTTAACTCTGGGAGAGGGTACAGAGACCTAAAGAGCAATTTCTTTGTTCCTTGGCCATAACTTAGCATCTGCTTTCAGCACAACTGCTTGCTTCCAGTGAGGTGGTCTTATGAAGTTAGTTGCAGGAGAGTTTGAACCCAGGCTATCTATCACTTTCACGGCCTGTAAATTGCAGGTATTGTTAGCCAAAGCTGGAGAATTGAGAAGCTGCCTATGCATCACTTGATTCATAGGCCAACATCTAATAAGTATCAGATAAATTGTCCCTACAATAACCAAGCTCAGGGGGACACCATTTGAATGAAATGCGCTATTATGGAAAAACTTAAACTATTTTGTGTGTATGTGTTGGGGGGTGGGTGGGATGGATGGAGATTTCTCTGTAACACTGATGACAATATTCTAAGCTTTCCTCTTCCTAAAAGGTAAATCACTTCAGACAAAGCTTTAATTTCTTTTGCACTTCTGTTTTGAGCTTGTAACTGGAAAAGCATGTCTTGCACTGTTCGGTCTCTCTGGTCACTTTAACAACCTCAGAGTTGTGTACAGTGATTATTTTTTTTTCTCCCCCATCTGTATATTTTTGGAACCTTATACAAATATCATTGTCCTTGTTTTTTTTTTAATGTACTAAACTATGTAGCTTTATCATTTGACTTCTGTTTTCTTTTTTAATCAGCTGCTGCTTTGGATTTAGGTGGTACTGAATTCAACTTCGTATGGCACTGAAGATGCATTTGTAGCTGTTCAAAATCTTGATATTATTACCATGAGTTAAAGTGCAAGTTACTCTTACATTTTGTATGTTTGTCAGCATAATGTAGTGGTTGTATTTAAATCACCAAACAAATCAGAAATTGTCTGGTCAAATGTTATATAATCATGGGAAAACTGACATTTTTCCTGAAACTTCAGCTACAAGTGTTACTTCTAAAACATATTAGCTCATATCAGAAGTAACATTGCAAATGCCTAATTTTTGGCAGACATTTCATTTTCAAATAAACTTGTTGGGTAGTTTGAGCCTTTTTAAAAAAGGCATGTTTCTTAAGAAAAGCATGAAGGAAGAGATAAAAGGTTATCTGGGGGAAGGTTAAACTGTTAAAAGGAGCATTTGCTATTACTGGTCTTCCATGGCTCAGAATTTTTTTGCTGTTAAAGAACTCTCTAAGATATCTGCTGTTCAGTTTAAAACTACTGGCATGTGCTTTCTTCTTTAAAACAATAATTTTGAATCAAAGGGTCAGCATGATAGCTATGATTACTGTGTATCATTTGATACAAATTCATTTAGTGGTCATTCATGGTGACAAATTCATGTGATGGTCTAATATCAGGTATTTGTGGTTAAATACTTCTAAACAAGTATAAACCTATGACTTGAATTTACTGAAAAGGTTTATGCAAACATCTCCTAGTATCTTTCACTTCAGTTTCTTTATTCATTTCCAGAAGATGCAAGCCATTTCCTCCTGCCTTTCACAATATACAAATAGTTTCAGGTTATTTGAGAGTACTATTTATTTATGTGTCTGTGAACATCTAGCTGTGTGTAAACTGAGCTGGAAAGATCAACAGCCGCCTATTGTTACATGAAACATTCTCTGCGAACGGTGCCAACTTGGAATCTTCAACTCAAGGAAGTATCATGTGCTGCAAGTTTGCAGGTGCATCCTGATTCCCTGCGTCCCACCAAATATAGTAAAATTGAATGAGGCCCACAAAACTTAAGGGGTGGAGGGGATGGTTACAAGCAAGCTCTGAGAAATGCCACAGCAAAGGTACACCACTATTTCATTGTCACTTACCGGGGGGGATGGAGACATCAGTATCAGATGGCTCTCAGACTGAAATACACACTACTGGTATAGATAGAATGTAGAAAACAGAATGAAGTTAATAGTTTAGAGAAAATAGCTGGAACATTAATTTCTAACACTGTATTGTCCCTTACTAAATAAAAAAGGATGCATTTTGCAATATATGAACAAGTTGATAAATAGCCTGAAGTAAAACTAACTTTTTACTATAAATTTCTATGCAAGTTTCCATGAGTTGGTGTATCATCCTTGAAAAGTACAGTGTTAGTAGTGATTAGTGATTGTATAGGCTGTTCAAGGGAGAACCTCAAACTAATGAAATTAAGATGTTGTTTACAAAATTACATGAAAAATTGTTTTATTTTCAGCCAGTGTTCAGTTTTAGTGCTTGTAACAAGGGCTGAAACTGAACAGGTCAGGGTTGAAAGAGAAAGCAGTATTAAGTGTCTTTTCTAGTTAGCTTCTTAAAATAGCTTAAAACTACTAGCTTTGCTTCTTTTTGAGCTGGCTTTCTAAAATCAGCAGCTTGCTTTGTAAACTGCTTTTTGTGTCAGGGTTGGGGATTTGTTACAAATTTTTGTATCAAGTAAATGTGGTGAAAATGGTATCACAATATACTGCAATGGTGCTTTTTTGAGGGAAAACTTGTTTGCAGGCAGGTCTTGCTGTCCGAATTGCACAACTTGTGTCTAAATGTAGTATGCAAGCACCTTCTAAACAAGGGCTAATGGATGTAATAGGTGGAAGCCCTGAAGAAAGATAAGACTACCTGCTTAACAAGATACATTTCTCAGATTAAAGAACAGATGGAAACAAATGTTACCTTCTTCAATCCCTCACACTCTCAGCATAGCACATTAATCACAATAGTTCATTAATGTTATGAGGATACCTTCATGTAATTTCTTAACATGAAAGGTAAGACTGTATTGAACAGAAACTTAGTTGCTCTTACTGAGATCATCTAACGGTTAATTGTAGGAAGCACTAAGATTGCCTAAGAAATTTTCAACATCAAGAGCCTCTTGAAAATGGGATGATACAGGATGTAGTTAAATGTGTCTTCCTACAGGAGAAGGCTACCTGATTTCTTGGTGTTCCTGGTGGTTTTAAGACGGTAACTGGCAAATTACAGTGACAGATTGTTATTTCATTCATAAATAAATGCCGTTTGGAGTATTATATAGCAACGTGTCTGCTAGTTGTGAACTGTTCTGATAGTCTCCACTTCCATTCCTGTGGTACTTTGCACCGTACCTGGACCAGCTCAGTTGTCTGTGTGCTCTCTGCTCTTGCAGTTTGTGCTTGCTGGATCTCACCTTCCTGGCTGGATGGGGATGCGCTGCCAGCTTCAGTTTACTGAACTGAACGCTCTAGGATTTTTGTTCTAGCTTTGTGCCAGCTGAAGATGTGCTCGGTGCTGGATCTCTTTGTCTTCAGAAGGGAAAACGTCAGATAAAAAAAACTGTTAGCTTGCTGAAGACCTAATAAGTCTGGATTTGTTATATGGACTGCTTAAACCAGAAAGAGTTAGTGGTTAAATAGGAAAACCACTTTGCACTCCAGGACACTTGGGCAATTACATTTTCCAAAACTTTCCTATTTAATACTTTTCTTAGTTGTTTAAGCCTTATTTGGCTGCTATGGAATGTTTTAGTTTATAAATCTGGGATCTTCTATTTAATTGCCCTGCTGAAACTTTTGGCCATTTACAAACCTATATACATTTGCAGTGCTGTAAACCTGCCTCTGCATACTGAAATCTTCCTTATCAGCAGACACGTTCGTTCTTTAGGCAGGACCCTTCCCATGGATGAGAAGGTCTTTAGCGCAACGATGGATAGCAGTGGTAATATTTGAACTACAACAAGAAGGGAACATTTTCAGAAACGTTACGTACAGTGTTTAGAGTGCAGCTGAGTGAAACACTTGTGATCCTGGCAATTCTGCAGTCAGCTTCTGCACTGGTAACTCAAAAGCACTTCCTGGTTTATTGTGAAGCGGTCACTGAGCAAAAAATAAAATTGAACATCCCTTGCAAGGACAAAATGCCTTGCTGAAATCTAAACATTCGTTTTACCCCTTACGCTGCACCAGTCCTCACAAAGTCTACAAAATTCAGATCGTGTGACAGGAGGGAAAAGCTGTGAATCAACTTTTCCACCTCTCCTCTACTTGCTCCCTTTTTCACTTCTAATATGCACAGATTGAAAATGCACATGAACAAAAATACTCACCAAGCTGTTATGTTTTATAGATCCTGTGCTTTGTCCATTGCTTTAGACTGTAAACATTTTCAATTCGGGACTGTATTTCCCCTACATTTGCAGTTGCACATGAGGCTTTTAGCAGCTAGTAATTAGCCTTTTTTATTCATTATTACTTATAAATTTTAAGGGATGCACCATTAACCTTGAGATATTCATATCACATAAACAGATAAGGTATAATTTACTTTGTGATAGCTTTGTCTGTAATTTTTTTCACTATTATTGATTTAGATTATTTTAATCTGAGTGGATATATGGACAACTGAAATTCCAAGCAAGTAGTCATTCAACTTCTATATAAAGTGATCGTTGTAACTGAACTGCCCACAGTCAATATTATATGACAAATAGATGCAGGGACAGATTAAATGGAGTTTAGTTCTTCCAGAGGAGTTTGTCAAAGAAGTTATTAAAATATCTTGCCACAAAAAGTAACGAAAACTGAGGCTGTGGCACAGGCGTTTTGAGTTGTAGTTTCCTTACAACCACACACCTCTTACATTTGGAAAAGAAATTGTTTTTTAAGGAGCCACTGTAAGATGCTGCTCCTGTTTCCAGTCTCCAGGAAGCGAGTTGGGTGAGACTGCCCGGCCCGCCCGGCCGTCTGCGGTGGCTTCTGGGCAGGTTGTCCCAAAACCTTGAGAGGGGCAGAAATCTCAGACAGGTACAGCCGTACAAACGTCGTTAGAGGCGGCAGGAAGGACGGCAGGGGAGGCGAGGTGGGTGAACACGAAGCGGGTGAGGCTTCACCTGTCCAGCTTCTTGCAGGACAGGTCGTCCTCGCTACCACGGTAAATGATGAAGGAGCC
>NW_010530275.1:0-267 GCF_000687285.1 Phaethon lepturus | reverse complement strand
TTTTGGCTCAGGGGGTTTTGCCGAGGGGTTTCGCGCGAGGGTTTTTGCACGAGGGTTTCGCACGAGGGTTTTGCACGAGGGGTTTTTGCACGAGGGCGTTGCACGAGGGGTTTCGCACGAGGGTTTCGCACGAGGGTTTTGCACGAGGGCTCGCACGAGGGCCCGGCCCGCGCACTCACGCCTGGATGGACTCGCTGACGGAGCCGATCTGGTTGACCTTGAGCAAGAGGCAGTTGCAGGCGCCGAGCTCGGCCGCGCGCCGGATGC
>NW_010530274.1:0-3216 GCF_000687285.1 Phaethon lepturus | reverse complement strand
GGTGAGCTGGGAGGCAGGGGACACGGGGTGGCTGCTGGGACGTGTGTGCTAGGGGAGAGGGCTAGGGTTGCTTCCCTTTAAAAATAGGCAAGTTGTAAACACAGTCAGGGATTGTCCTTATGCTTCTTGTTCCTTCATTTTTGTCAAGCCGGGAATCCTTGCCAATCTACCCAGTGTTTTTAAAAATTTTCTAATTCTTGTTTGTTGTTTTTTGTTTTATCCTGCATGTTATAATAATGAATATTTTAAAGTTTGCATATGTTTTCCTCCTTTTAAAAGTATATTAATATTTTTCCTAATATTTACTTAATTCAATTTTGTGTTTACTTTAACTAACTTTGGATTATTTGAATAAAAAGTCACCAGTCATCACATTGCAGTGCAAATTAAACTGTTCTACAAATTTATGATTTAAAGAAAATGTTCTTTTATCAGATGAATTGCAGGGTGCACAATCAGAGACTGAGGCTAAGCAAGAAATTCAGCAACTGCACAAGGAGCTGATTGAAGCCCAAGAGCTAGCTAGGACAAGTAAACAAAAATGCTTTGAACTTCAAGGTGAGAGCCAGATCAACTTGGTTGTGTAGGGTATCCATTACAATTGTATTCGTCAGGTAGTCTTAAAAGGGGGTCCAGTTTTGCTGACTGTCTGTTAGATTTGTTTCATAGCATTCACATCTGCACAGAATGTCAGAAACTTCTGCTTTTTTTTCTAAGCTCTATATGCAGTCCAGTTGAGCTCTGATTTTTTTGGTTAAAGATAAACCATCATCTTTTCGTAGTATTGAATACATGCTTGAATTCCATATATTTCATCTTTACAAAATATATTCATCTACAGATATTGATTAATCTGCATTTCAGTCACATAATGCACATAATTTAATGTATTCAGTGGTAGTTCTTTTAGGTTGTCCTATCAGATATGTAGCTGTATCATTATCCTCAGTCAAACCGTGGGTTGTTTTTGACAGGACATAGTATAGTCCAGTTTAATTGCATACTGTTCAATGTTCTTTATGGGGTATATTTACATCTTTTTTTTTTTTTTTTTCTTTTTCCTCCTCCCACACCAGTTTGCAGTTAGCACACATGGAGGTTTTGGATCAGGCAACAGATTACATTAATTTTCAAATTAATTGTAATACTACCACAATAATGGAATGATGTCTTAATATTAACTTTTTATTAAACTACTTACACAGTTACTAGCTTTGATAACTTACTGAAATAGTATGATTGTTTTAATCTTTTCAGTTAAGGGGAAGTTGTGACTACAGTTGAAATACTTCTTACTAACAAAAACATGTGGACACATTTTCACTTTCATTTATAGCGCTATTGGAAGAAGAGAGAAAAGCATATCGAGTGCAAGTTGAAGAATCTAACAAGCAAATAAATGTTCTGCAAGGTAGGAAATTATTTTCTAAGGAAAGTATCAGCACTAATGAAGGAAAACATTAATTGAGTGTATGTTTTAAATCTGTTTTCTTTTACTATATGTTTGAATTTTATTGTGAAATGTTTCCTGCCAATTTCGACGGTTCTAATAATAACTTAGAAAATGCAAAAGAGGTAATCTGTAACAGACGCCTCTTCTCCTTCCTCTCTCTCTCTCCAGTCTTTCTCATCTTTGAATGATCCAGGATTTCTTACTGTGCCTATTTTATCTTCAGAGCACTCGAAAGGTTTAGTCTATTTTATGCTACTTGGTTTCTTCACCTCATTGGTAGAATCCTCTTAAATAAATATTTAGTCATTCAGATTTACATCCAACCTCAGAGCAGTAAAATTTCTGCAATACATTCTGCAAATCTCTATTTCTGCAATAGAGATACTGCCTATGCTTTTTGAAAAAATGGTATGACCAATCATGCCCTCTTGGGCCCAGAATAATGATAGCAGAATGGAATGTCGTGATGTACATAACTTCTGTGTCACGTATTCCGTATCACATTAAGTTGTCAGCCTGGGCCTGTGAAGTGACCTCATTGATCAAGAAGCTGTCTGGCCTTAAAATCGATAAGGGTTATATTATGACTCTTCCTTAGAGCAAGCATTAGGTTGAACATCTACTCAGCCATGGATTGTTACGAAACTTGTTGGAGCTTCATACCTTCTTATCTTTGTCAGCATATCATTTGGTTTGGACCTACAGATGGTTGGAAGGCAGATGAGCGGACAGGCAGATGGCCTGACAATCCTCACTTTCTTAGAAAATCAAAATAGCTTTAGCAAATTACTTTATGGGCAGTAGTTTGTTGTGGAACGTGGTACTTGTCATATACCAGTTACACTGAGAAGCTTATTTAATAGCACTGTTTCATATGAATGTTCGCAAAGAATATTTACTTTTTCTGACATTGAATGTCATTCTGACATTGCTGCTGTAAGAAAGAGCGGCTTACATGATACTCATCTTCAGAACAAGAGGAGCAATTTAATTTTGAATCTTATCCTGCTAATAATGAAAATTCTCCAAGTAAAAAATGCTGTAGCGGAAGTTAAAAATTGGGATTTGATAGTTATTTCTGTGTAGAAAAAAATTTTCTTTTTCCCCCTCTCAAAAAAAGAGGATCAAAGTAGAAGCTTGACAGAGCCAATCCTAACTACAAGCTGCCTCTTGTCAGTTCAGTACTTTTTTGTCTCCTGAACCCTTCTCGAGTGAGGTGTTGGTTATGTTTCCTCCTCTTCTTTCTCTGTGGTAGTTCAAAACATTCCGATGTTCATTGTATGCTTGCTGCTTCCAAAACTTTTAGGGTGTGACACATCTCACAACTTGGGAGAAGTTGTCAAGATGCAAGGATTCTCTCTTGGCAGCCTCTACGAACTGTAGTGGAGAAGAAAAATCCTGGCAGCTTCATGCAGTAACATTTCTTAATGTATTTTCATGGACTCAATGTTTTAGGCCAGCCAGTGCTACATGGCTTTATATGTTGTCATAAAGAAGAGAAGGTGCCACAGAAACAACTGAGATCCTGTCTCTACGTGTGAAGTTCTTTAGATGAGCAGATAGGTAAAGGAAGGAAGTTCAAGTAACTTGTCATTACTCCTTTTTTTTTTTTTTTAAAAAAAAAAGAGCATTCAGTTTAGATGAGGTAATGGCTGACATACGTAAGAGATGTAATGGACGTTTTCTTTCCAATTGCCCTGAATTCTGAAGCACTGGAATGCTTCAGAAACCGTTCCAATATTCTTTATTTTTATATATATTAA
>NW_010530273.1:33131-35027 GCF_000687285.1 Phaethon lepturus | reverse complement strand
GGGGGCAGGGAAGGATTACGGTGCCACTTGTTCAAAGCGCTCCCGTTTATACCACATCTGCGATCCCTTTTGAGCTTCCAACAGCAGCAAGGAGTAGGAGACGTACGACGCGAGCATGTGGCGCGCGCTGAGCTGTCTCTTTGTTTTAGTCACCGTCTGCTGCTCGTGTCAGCAAGAGCGCACTCTGGGGATCGATGCCTCGGTGCCGTGCCAGCTAATTACGTGCCGACAAAAGCACCGGTAGAGGGGAAAATTTTTTTTTTGGGAAAATGGAGAGGAAACCGAGCAGCCTAAAAAACAGCAGATAACTTACCGGGGGGCCAGGAGCTAGGGAGACCGGACCTGCTTCCTATGGGGCTGGGGGAGAAGGGGTAACCCGTGGGGGGAACAGAGAGCACCCTGAGCTCCACCGGGAATGGTCTTGCCCCACAGCAGCGCAAGGGGGCTGGAGGTGGGGGAAGGGAACAGCGTGGCTACCCTGCCCAGGCAGCCTTACAGAGGTGGCAGAGGAGCTCCGAAAAGGCAATTGCAGGCATCTCCAGGGGTCCTGACAGAAGGAGACAGCAGCAACATGGAGAACGGTCCTGGAAAGTTTTGGGGACCGCTTCCTGCAGAAACACTGGGCAAAGAGCTGGAGCTGAAGGAGAGGGAGAGGAGCTGGGGGCTCGTGGGAGTATAGCAATGTTTGGGCCAGCTGTGTCAACGCCTGCCACGTTCCAGATGTGGAGGAGAGGAGCTCATGCCCACAGCAGGAGAAGGGGAGCTCTGCACAGCGCTGCGAGCCCCCATCCTTGTCTCTCAGCTGCCCTCCTGCTATGCCAGCAATACCGACACTCACCAGTCTCCCAAGGAACACGAAACACTTAATAACCACTGGGGCAGTGACCCATTCACTACAGCACCTCCCTTGGAGGGGCCTGAGGGCCCCCCGCCGCGGGGAGAGGCAGATTCCTGCGGGGGCTCAGGTATTAACCCACCCCCAGCCCCCGGGACCTGGCCACAGCTCCCAGACAGGGATTAAAGCCAGCAAAATGAGAATTTCAAGCACACATCCAGCAAACCCATGTGCATTCCCTGCAGCGGCAAATAATCAGGTGCCAAGACGGAGATTAACCCTGTGGGACTGAAGGAAACAAAGGCGCTGAGAACTGGTCTGTTTAAGAAGCTGCTGCTTCTCCCAGACGAACACAAATCTGACCGGCAGGAATGAGGGCATCTGCACGAGAAATACTGACTGCTAGGAAATATTAGCCTCTGATTTTAATGCACATCTGCAAGAAGTGGCATGAAGATCCCTGCAGTAACGATTAGGGCAGAGGTGGTGAGCCAGGCAGGCTCCTACCCAGGTCGTACCATGGGATGTGTGGCTTTTAAGTTTGTTTTAGCTGATGGTGAGCAGGCCACAGGGCCCCATGCACCAGCCCCTGCTCTGCTGGCTGCCAGACCTACAGCAGGTACCACGCTGCGCCCTCGGGCACCGGCTGCCCTGCCCTGACAAACAGGCAATGGCTCCTCGCTTGGGGCAAAGCAACACAGACTACTGACGGAGCAGCAGGGGTATGGGGATGTCCTTCACAGGTCACAGAGCCTGAAGATGTTGAGGGGGGACACACACAAAAGCCAAGCTGGAGAGGTCACTGTACCTGCAGAGGTGGAGGAGCTGAGCCATGGCCAGCGTTTGCTCATTCAGGGGACCACCCATTCTAAGCTGAGACAGGGCATCACCCAGCACAGAACAAGAGGCTGCTGCTCATCGTTTGCAGGCAGATGCAGCCAATACCTCTTTTGGGAGGAGGCCCTTCCTGCAGGCTGCTAGCAGGCTAACAACTGCAAGAGACTGTCACGTGCTCCATACTCAACAGCTAGATGTGTGTCATGACAGGCTTCAAGTGACAC
>NW_010530273.1:18690-32739 GCF_000687285.1 Phaethon lepturus | reverse complement strand
AGGAATACGGTTCCCAGTGAAGCAGCCTCCAGCAATACCACCTTTGGCTGTGATCTTGTCAGGTTCCATAACCTTAATCAGACTCTGCTCCGGATGGCGTACAGGGGCTTCACCAGCAGGCTGCTCTCCTGATGCTCCAGACAGCGGCCCTGAATGCTCAGTAATGGCATTGTGCCCTGGCTGTCAACAGGAGGATCTACATTTTTGTTTTGACAATTTCAACCAGCAGGTAATAAGGGACAGGACAGGTAGCCCTTCAGGCATCAGCTTGGTGGACCTGTAATAAGACTGTGGCTGTGGCGGCTGGCTCAAACGCATTACACTTTAGCTGCGATAGAAAGCACCTTCTAGCTTTTCAGGGAGGGGTCCAAGGAGCAGAGGGATCTGGGGTGGCTCCTGGGGCACACATATCATCTAAAACATCTTATTAGTGCAAACTGTCCATAGTTATCCAGCTAGACTTCAGCCAACCACACCATCCTGTGGCCTGAACATACCCCAGGAGATGACAAAGTCCATCTTCCTGTACCGATGGTCTGCAACAGGGCTGCCTGCAGAAACTCATCCCACTGCTGCCACGGGGCAGCTCAGCATCCGTGCAACACCCTGAGCCAGCACTGCACTTACCTACAACAACAGGCTCTGGCTAAGCCTGACCCCATGGACACAACCCAGAGCCACTGCACTGCTGCCCTGCCCAGCACGGCTCTGGCGTCCCGGTTCCTCCTCTCCATTTCCCTCCATTGACATCAGAACCGTGTCAGGAGCCTCTTGAAACAGATGAGATCTGACGAGCACAGTGTCTCTGAGGGTGGGCGTGCAGCACACACTGCTCTGGCCACAGACACAAGGGAGCAAAAATGATCTGGAGGTGCTGGCATTTTATTCCCCACAGCTCGCCAGCCTCTGTGACTCACAAAGTCACTTCAAAAGGAGCTCCTGAAAGCGTGCCATCGCTGCCTCCGATACCCCAGTTGCAAGGGGAGAGGAAGAAAGAGTAGGAGGCAGCAGCACAAAGGTAATTACTGCATCCCAGTGGCCCTGATGGAAGACGGCACTGAAACACCCATAGCCTGCTCTGGGGTCAAGAGCCTGAAGCCTCTTCCACACACCCTCCTCCTCTTGCTTTCCCACTGCTGCTGTTCCTGCTTCGCCCCCCCCCGCCGCTTGTTTTTAACTCCCTCACCTCCAGTCTCCCTCAGCCTGCTCACGCTCTGGCTTACATGCCTCCATTCGCTCCCCTTCATGTTGCCCAGTCCAGCACTGGGATGACTACAACCTTCCCATTCCCCAGCAAGGGCAGGAGTCCCTCGATGGTTGCAGTGTGGTCTGGAGGAAAAGGGCTCCATCTTTGGCTTAGCTTACCCTGCACCCCAGGCCCCAGTTTGGAGGCGGGAGCCCCTCCTGCAAAGGGATGCTTATACCCCAGCGTCCCCTGCACCAACCACTGTGTTCCTCCAGATACGCTCATACACTTACGTATGGCTTCAAGCTGCCCAACAGTTCGATTGAAGCTTTTTGGATGATGGGCAGCGCTCCTAACCTTACTCAATAGACAAGCTCTGCAGTGCTACTGCACAAGTACGGCCTGAGCGGCATCGCCCGTCGGTGACACACTGGCCCAGGATATCACTGCAGAAGGGAAGAGGCTGGAAGCATCCCTGTGGCTGTAGCACGTCTCTGTGCTGTCCCAGAGCCGCTGCCACTCTCAGGGTTGCCTTTTTGGCCCACACCCACAGCCAGGGAGGTCCTCCAAAGCACAGAGTCTCTCCAAATGACCAGCTCATGCCTCTGGCAACCCCACCTTTCCACCAGCTTCCCCTTCCCTGTAGGCTAGCATCGCTGCGCCAGGGCTCCCACCTTCCAGCCACAGTGCCAGGTGGGCCACCCGTTGCGGATGACCATCACCTGCAGTTTTCCAAGGAGTCCCATCTGTGGACAGGTGGCATCACTACACCTGAGAGAGCTCAAAAGGTGACAACAGACTGCCAGAGCGCCTGTGGTCATCTGTGGCATGCTGACGCAATTCTTCAGTGGATAAGGCTCAAAAGCCTCACATTAACCTTCTGATAAGTAACCTGCTGCTTTGGAATCTTCTCTTTTGTTTCCATACAGCAGCACAAAGCCGTAAAAAAAAAAAAAATTGTGCTCTTTAAATCTTCTCACCCTCAGTAAGTTTGGCATTAAAAGTTACAGTTGTGAAATGCATTTGGTAAGGAATGGTTTTACAAAAATCTTGCTCTCTTGAACAGGCAGCTAAACATGAAGAATAAGCAGGGTCTGAGAAAGTTAAGCGCCCAGAGCACGTCATGCCTATGATAGAGGCATCCCTGTCCGGAAGACCCTGCCCGCCGTGACACACTTTCTCTTGACAGGCATCCCTAGCCACAACATTTCTTTGCAGAGCCCGAAGTTATCATTTTAACTAGTACGCAGCAAGGACTAAAGCCCTAAAGGGTGCAATATGTTGAAACACAGCATCAGGGAACTGGAGCAGGACTGAGCAGGGACACTGAAGGGCATCCAGCCTATTAGTACCAACTCAGCCAACGACTAATGCTTAAGGCAGAGGCTCATTCAGATTTTAAATGGGGAGCAGAGCAGCCCCACCTCTTGCCTGCATAGGGCCAGAGGGTAAAATCACGCTTCTTGCTGCACTCAAAAGCGCCTTTGTTCAGGTTCCTGCCGTTATCTCTGGCTTTGCTCCTCTTTGTAGGCTCTCTAGAAACGTCTGTTGTTGATGGCAAGGGCAAGTGGGGCGGCTAATCCCATCCCATTAGCATCCTCTGAAATACTCCAAGGACTGTGGGTACTGTCCAAGCGCAGGCAGCCAGAAGGCGGCTCTCACTAAGCCAGCACGACTTCTGGATGTGTGTACACTCATCCAGCCCGAGCCGTCCGCCGTCAATGAAGCCTGCTGGAGGGAGGGAGAGGATAAAGAAACAGCCTACACGTGGCTCGAAAGGAGACTCGTCTCCTACAGGCACAGCTTTCCTGATGCCAAGGGTCACCACTGCTCTGCTTTCCTGAAGGCGGCATGAAAACCTTGAACTGGGGGGACCACGTTAGTGTAAACCCGACTGAGCATCACCCCACAAGGGCTGGGGAGGCTGCATGGGGCACCCCCAGACCCCCGTGCTCCTGGGGGCTGCAGCGGCACAGCCTCCAGTACCATCGGGGGGCAATACGTGGTTGATAGAAGCCATCCCCTCCTCAAATGATGAGCCAGCACTGCTTGCAGCGCTCTCACGTTCCTTGTAGCTCTCCTTCCCATTACATCTCCTATTTATAAACAGCTGTTTGGCAGTGTTATTAATCAGTGCCATGTGGAATATGTTACATTTCCCTCAACATTACTATTTTATCTTCTTTCCTCCCCACCTCCAGCTGCTGCTTTCCTTCCACCACCCCCAGCCTGGAAAGCAATAATACATTCCTTCATTTTATCCAGGCTCTACTTTTCTGATAATGTAAACAATTTATTTATAACTCATAAAAAAATAGAGAAATATTAAAAAAAAATTAAATACAGTTAAGCCCACTTAAAATAAATACTTGCCGAAGGAGTATCAGCTGGAGACTGCTCTCTGATTTATAATAATCCCACCGTGCCCAGGGAAATCCTCTTAAACCTATATCAGATAAAGATTGTAAAACTGTTATAGGGCTAAACTGACAGGGCAGCCACAGAATGAAGATGGAAAATTTATCCTCCCAGCTTCTCCCTACTGAGGGGCAGCTCCATCCCAGTGCAGGCCAGGCTTCCTGCTCAGCACATGAAGCTAAACCCTGCACCGCCTGGCAGGAGTCAGAGGGAGGGGGAAAGCTCAAAGCTTGGTTGTTCCCCACCAGACCTACTTGTTCTCCAAGAAGACCTGAGAAAAGCATTGGTATCAACGGCGGAAACAGCTGCCCCTGCCTCTCAGGGCAGCAGACTGACAGAAATGCAGAGCAACCAAGTCTAAGGGGCTGGAACTAGAGAACAAATAAAGCAATCCTGTGGGGGAAATTAATTTAACAAAAAAAGAAGAAAAAAAAAAGATGAGTGGAAGGAAGGAGTGAGCATAGCACAAACCTCCAGGGAGGCAGCAGGAAAAATAGTCAACATGGAATGTGAAATTTTCACTGGTAATCAAATAACAGGCTGCTCCATTGCGAGATTTCTCAGCACTGCAGCTGGCTGGAGCCACGGGGACCATATTCCGCTTTCAGAGTTCACTGAGCAATTGCTAAGGCAGGGGACAGGTGCCATATGTTACCAGCTGCGCTCACAGTTACCGCTTTCCTCATTTAATGCCGAGAGACTGCTTGGAGGCACAGAAGCAGAGAAACCTGCACGCTTCGTGCCTTTCCCCCACCACCTGGTATTCCAGCAAAGCTGCCAGAAATGCCAGCAGGCTCTGCCAACGGGTCCGGGAGCAGGTCCTCGTGCCAGGGAGTCGCCAGGCTGTGCCGGTGCCCATCACAAGCAGGGCGGCACAGGCGGAAGAGATGGGTGCCCCTTAGCCGCTCTCCTGCGAGGGGCTCAGCAGGGCCAGAGGCAGCCCCTGGACGGCAGCTGAGCACGCAGGAGGTTGGAGGCAGGTACCAGGCTCTGCCAGTCCCACATTACAGCCCGCTGGCTCCACCACCTGCTCCCTCGACCCAGCCCGGCTCCTTCTGGCTCTCCTTTCATGCCCCTCATTTCTTTTTTTTTTTTTTCAGCTGCCAGAGCTTCTCTCAGTTGTGCATGTAGTGAAAAAGCAGTCCTTTTTGGGGGTGGGGGGGAGAGGTTGAGGGCTGCCCAGAGCACATTGGGGTGAAATGTTAAATTCAGGATGGAAGGTGGCATGAAACGGTTTAACACCCGATGACCTTTTGCTTCCCATGATTAGCAAGCAGAGCCCAACCTGAACAAGCTTCTTCTCATGCCAAGCTCACTTTCCTGGAAAGGATGGAGACACCAATATTTGAACCTAGGGTCCTGAGTAACCCACTTGTGGTAGAGCTGGCCTTCAAATGCACCAGGATCTCTGGTTGAACATTTTTCTTTCTTAGTTAAAAACCTTTGCATCCTTTACCTCCAGTTGGCACTTAACACCCAGACATTATGTCAGCCTACACAAACAGCCTCTATTACCGATTGCTCTTCTCAGAGGGATGGACTGAGGGGCATCCTATAAACAGGACATGTAGAGCTACCAAACACCTCAGTTCACCAGGAAATGGCAAAGCATATGAGAGAAGAGTCAGCAGGACAAGCAAAAGGGGCACATGGGCTGAGGGGAGCATTGCTTTTGCAGCAACTCCTTTCAGGGCAGCAGAGGACCCCAAGCTTTGCAGCCTCCAGCCTCACTGACACCAAAGCAGCAAAGGGCTCGGGGAAGAGCAAGCGTCCTGGTCCCATCAACCTGAGAGACTCCCAAGAGGACCCAAGCACGGCAGGAGCCGGCGAGAGAGCAGACTAGAGGGCCAGACTCTGAGCCTCCAGAAAAAAAGGCTTTTGCAGGAAAGACTGCTTTAATTTTTCAGAGATCATTTCAACTGACTGGTCTGATTTTACTATTCAGGCTCAGAGCTGCACAGAAACCTACCCAAGCAAAATGTTGTGGCTCTTTACAGTCTGAAGGCAAGTCAGCATTTGGGCTTCTGCACCTCCCTTCCTGACAAGTAAGAGAGACAGAAAGCCTGGAAGGAGAGGGCTCATTTTAAAGACCAGCCTAGATTTGTGAGCAGAGGGCTGTGCAATTGCCTGAGGCTGTATTCATTTACATTTTTAGAAATGCATTTTAGAATACATTTTTTCTCACAAAGCACAGGTACTAGGGTACAGGCACGCATAAAAAAAGGACACACATTCTTATTGTAAACCTTCTCCACACGCTAGCTAAATTTTAAAAAGTACCTCCACCTCAAAAGGCACAACGCAAGAAAAACATACGGAATACCGTGATGTGCCCCACATGCGTCTAATGCCATTTTTTTTGAGAAATGGGTAGGTGGACAGGGGAAAAAAAAGAAAGAATTAGTACCACAACTAAGAGCCCACTGTGCAAAACATGTCACGCCACTAAGCCGCCTACAGTTGTGAGGGACAGGGCAGGAAGGCGAGGGAGGAAAAACACCAACAGCTAAGAAGGGAGAGAGTGGACACAAGAGATTATCCTTTTTTTTCAGGTGTGGTGTGCCTAAAATTGGTTCAATTTCTCCTGTGCAGATAGAGGTGGAGAGGGGACATCACGTAATACAACAATTAAAAAAGTAAAAATTGGGCAAGCAATTCCAATGGGAAAGGGTAAGAGACGGCATACTGCAACAAAGCAGGAGTAATTGGAAGTGTTTAGCAGGAAAATATAGTAACAGGCGAGGAGATAAAGATACACAAAATGATGAGTGAACCTTGTCTAGCAATGTGAGGACACGTACAGAGATTTCTGTTGCAAGCTTTCAGTTATAACCTGAACAGTATCTACAAAAAAGTGTTTTAAAAAGCACAAGGAAGAACTAGCCCATGCAATTCATTGCCAGTCAGTATACGACTAAAGCCAAGATTAAAAAGTATAAAAAAAGAGGTGACAAAAAAAAAAAGACTGCAAATTTAAACAGGTCTTAGTGCCTTCCTCTTACCAGCAGAGTTTTAAATCTGGAAGGGGCATGGAGCTTCTGGACTGGCTGCACGTTCACCCATGCTGCAGCTGGCTGGTAAGGAAGCTGCCTTTCCTGCCTGCAGCGCCGCAGACCACCGGCCCCCTCAGTCTGGCAGTGCCTATTAGCCTCACAGCTTCTGCAAGGGCAAAATTGGGTGAGCTTAAGCAGCTATACTTTGAAGACATCAGAAATGACTAAGCAGGACTGGAGATGAATCCTATTCAACATCATTATCAGGCAGAGCTGAAATATAAGCCTTTGTTTCTAAACTCCCACTATCTGAGGAGCTCAAAGCACTTCACAGTTATTTAGCTTAGACTTTGTGAAAGGCTTGTATGCTATTATCCCTAATTTTACCAGCTGGAAAATGGGGAGGGAGACAGAGAGCACCATACCCAGGGACATGCAGCAAGTCAGCAGCACAACACGACCCAATGCCTGCAGCCCCCCACTGCTCCACAGCATCAGAAACCGAGTATCCTGGTTTGCTGGTGCAATTCCTGAGGCTGTGGCCATAGTAACTGCCAGAGGTAAGTATATTTACCCCTCCTCGTGCCTCCCCTGTTAAAAAAAGCTCCTTTTCCATCCATAGCAGGAACAGAAAGAAAAAGCAGAGCAGCATAGGTCAAATGTTTTTTTCAAGGAGGCTACAAGAGAGATTTAGGCACGTAAAGGAGGACAGTAAGAACAAAATATCCTGTGTCTAGCTGCAAAGGACCACCAAGGAGAAGGTATTTTATTTTTTTTTGTTGTTGTTTTAATGTCAGCTAAAGGGGAATTTGAAAGTGAAGGACATTTTACTCCTCTGGGGAGCCAATTAATGCAACAAGCACAGCCCAAACAGGCAAAGATGAATGTAACTCACAACGCAGGAATTTCAACACCACCAATCCTGGAACTCACTTTGGTTAACTGACAGCTTGGCCAAATAAAACATACACATGTTTCACAGAGGTAGCAAAGCTGCCAAGACGGCCCCAGAGAGATTAGGACATCTGAGCTTAGGATCTCCAAATTCTACCTTCGTACACCAGAGCAGAGCAATAGACAAACTCCTGCAACCTCTCTAAAGAAATAAGAAACGTATGAAATAAAAAAAAAATGCCAGAAAAAAAATAATTTGGGCATGTACAATAGGTCCTTGCTGTTCTCACCTGGTTGAGATCACCAATGTCATGCCATTACCTAGCACTGACATCACCACTACATACCATTTTACACCCTTCCTTAAACACGGTCCCTCCAAACTGCTGCCTAACACTGGTTTCCACCACGAAGAAGCCAAGCAGTTCATCATGGGATCACAGGGCAATTCAGGGTGGAAGGGACCTTGGGGGGCTCTGCAGCACGACTACAGGGTCAAGCAGGGTCAGCTATAAGGTCAGACCAGGCTGCTCAGAGTTTGATCCTGTCAGGTCTTGAAACCCCCTGGAGATGGAGCCTGTGCAACCTCTCGGGGCAGTCTGAACTGCTCGTTTCGATTTTTGCCTGTTGTTGCTCATCTGCAAAAAGCCTGACCTCCCCAAGACACAAGCTGCTTCCTCATATACAGTGACAAACACCTTCCCGTGCCTCTCAGGAGAAGGTGATGGCGACGACAGCATAGAAAGAAAAGCGTCCAACAACTTTTATGGTAGATCTACCTAAACTGGTAGATCCTTGTCTGCAATATTGCCAGGTCTCTCTTCGACACCTCCCTCAAGCAAAGCCACCTTCAGCCCAGTTGACAGCTGGAATAAGCTAGCAGCCACCAAGGTCACGTGCCCCACGTGAGCAGAAGTGACTGCTCTCGCCCCGAGTACCCCCGAGTTCCCAGGAGCAGATGGTGCTCTCCCAAACAAGGCAAACCTGTGACATGACTTTCTCCCTCTGCTCTGCGCACAGACATACCACGTATGGGCAGCACATGATGAAGAAGAGGGGAAGCTGCTGGCAACAAGCAGCAGCAGCTGGTACAGGCTAATAAAAGTTCATTTTTGATTTTTTGCCTGCTAAAAAATGTCCTCTAGCTCTCCACAGAGAGATTCTGGAGATTTTTGGTTGCAAGTTCAACAAAAGGGACCTACTGCCTTCTTTTGAACGCTTGTCAGACACATGCAGCTCCTTCCCTTCCAGTGCTAAGTGTCTGGCTTGCATAAATCTTTCTTCCACCTCCTGTGCCACCAAAGCCTCTCAGATACACCTGACAGCTATCCTTCCCGTCCCAGCCATGGGCTTGCAGCTGGCCACACAGTTACCTGCCACAGTTCAAGGGCACAGAGGAGTCCTACAAGACACACTCCTAAAGGCATGGTCAGAGTACCCATGGACTGACTTCTGGTCTGCAGAGAGCTCAACATTTGGAGGTGGGACCCCACCAAGCACAGCCGCAGCCAGCACTGACCTCAGGCAGAGAGTCTGCTGGCTCTTCATCCCACTAGTGCCCTTGCCCACCACCACTCCCAAGCCTGGCACAACACTGAAACTTCACCAAAATGGAGTTGCCAGCAAAAACCACACCCCCAGGCCCTGGGAGCCATCACAGCCAGACAGGACCGAGGGGAACAGGGCAGAGATCAAGGCAGCCATATGAGACCAGTAAGAAATAGCAGAGTGCAGAAGCGTGGACAGGCTGAGAGGGTGGTCGGGGAGCTGCTGAATAGTGCCTAGGTAGCACGAATCCTCTCTGCCCCCCTTTCACCTACACCTGGCAGGAAGGAGATGCCGGTGACCGTCTCTGCAGGTACTACTACTAGTCCTACAGCAGCTCCTGCCTGCCGCTGAGACAGACATGTCTAAATGCTGCTTGTTTCTCAAGTCTGCACCAAAATTGCTCCTTCCCACTCTGCGGTACTCTGGAGGTTGGGGTCTCTCCCCCTACCCAAAACCCTTTTATTTTTTTGCTTTAACTTGTTTAGGATTGATGCAGTACAGCTGCTTCCCCCAAAACAAAGAGTAAAAAAACAAAGGCTGCCACCTCCTCAAGTGCTTTGAAATCCTTTCTCCTGCTCTGCCACTACCTGTTTAAGAAAAACCTCAAAGCTTGGTTTCTTCCCTCAAATCACTTACTCTGAAAAGGAGCTCAACATTTTTGGGAGCACAGATTAAAAAAAACGCTGAGATAAAAAGTCTGAAGCTTCTGAAGAAGTTAGACCTGGGCCTCTTCGCTGTTATCTGTGTAAGGGTACAGGCACACAAACAACTCATTGCAGAGATATAGTGGAGTACAAATTTGCAGTGACTCACGCACTCTGAAGTAACTGCCATGTGCTCGCTTCTACCCTGCAGCAAAACACAATTTTATTTACCCATCAACATAAGATGAGAAGCACAAACCAGCATCTCAGATTGCACAGCACCTCTGCAGCTTCACCACCTGAATTCCTGCACAGAAACCTCCTCTTCTGCCCATATTTCAAGAGTTATTAAGACAAAGGATAATTCCAATGACAATCTGGAAAATTCTGCTGCCCTGCCAGTGGTAACGCTATGTTACTGGGATGCTGCTTTCTTTAACCTGCAAATTCTTTGCTGTCCTTAAATTTTTCAAAAAGCAAAGGAGCAGCCCACATACTTCTCAGCCAGCAACAAACAGACCAGGACCCAGACAGGACACAATTGCCAGTTAGATGTGCACAGTCCCCAGATACCTCATTTAATGATCCAGTTTTGTAGCTCCCCTCTTTGGTATGCCCAAGCATCTTCCCAATTCAACCACAAAGCCAAAATTTCCATCAGTTGCTTAGGAGCCCCATGGGGGAAGTTTCCAAAAGCAGCCAAGTCTTCAGCCACTACTGTAAGAATTCATTACACTCAACACCAGCTGCCTAACCCAAGTCTAATATCTAGGCTCTCTCTTTAGTCAACTTACAGAAGGATGCACTTAATTTAAACAAAGATGGGTTGCTCTCCAGATTTGTCCCTCTGTTATCTGATTGCAGATTCTGCCTCAACATCTACTTTAGGCAATGTGTCTGGTGTTAGATGAGTGGGAGCTCATCTTCTAACAATCTTTCCTCCCGACCCTGAGTAAAAGAGCACAAACTAGCCTCAGCAATTTCGTGCCAGTCTCAAGGTGCTGAACTCTGAAGGCAAACAATGGAGCTGCAGACTTTCTACGTGGGCTAATCCTTTCTCATAAATCAATCACAAGGCCACGGTTCCACAACATCCTGAAGAGCTGCACCTTTTTTTTTTTTTTTGCCACCTCCTTCAGCCCCTGCAACTCAGTCTGAGATGTCCTAAATTCTTCCTCTTAACACATCTTGCAGCTCAGGTATAACTCCTTCTTCTCAATGATGTAGCTCAGGAGGAGATGAGGAGAAGGGTAGCAAGATACAGAAAGACTTACTGTTGAAGTAACTGAAGTAAATTGAAGACTGATGAAAAAAGTTAAGCCTTGATACACATTTCCCCATGGCAGAAGGCCCTTGAACCACATTACTGGACTCATTCCCAGCTTCACTGGGATAAGAGTCCCACAAAGTGCCTGGGGAGCACTTCTTACTCCAGGCCATCAGAGACATCAGGTCCTCAGAGTGCTACTAGATCCTGGCCAACATCTCAAATGAAAAGGAACCTCAAGTGGAGACACTAAAAATGGGAGAGGGACAACCAACCATGCTTGCTGTTCGTGGGGTGAATAGAAGTGTGTCTAGCCCAACTGGCACATCTTTGAAGGTGACAAGACTATTTTTTAGCAGCTGCAGAGCCCTGGGGATACACAGCCCTCAATGCTGCTCAGATGGCAGGAGCAAAGACACATCCCAGCTGCTCTGCTGCAAGCTGAGATGTCCCAGTGCAGACAGCAGCACCATGTGCTGCTGCACCAGTGTCCCATCCAGCTCCTCCAAAACTCCCAGCTCCTCTGTTACAGGGCTGTATCACCTGAGTGAAAAGGGGAGAAACTCTTCCTTCAGCTCTTCCCTTATATCACAGGACACAACTCCTCAAAGCTCCCAGAGCAGCAAGTTTAAAATCAACACTGCTCCAAACCCATCCATTTCACACATAAACAAAGAGAATAGAGATGCTAACAAACCTGTCTCCCTCCAGGCTTTGCTGCTGCCAAAAAAGAGCCACTCAATCTAATGAGTCAATTAAAAATTCATAACGGGATGAAAGAAAAA
This sequence comes from Phaethon lepturus, assembly GCF_000687285.1. Lineage (NCBI taxonomy): Eukaryota > Metazoa > Chordata > Aves > Phaethontiformes > Phaethontidae > Phaethon > Phaethon lepturus. The sequence goes on along the minus strand of NW_010530273.1, from coordinate 21,004 downwards.
AAAGTTTGGTTCTGTTTCTGAGCAAATGAGAACAATAACTCTCATTTAGCTCTCATGTACCTCTTCTTGCACACTGTCTGCAGCAACAAAGCTGGCCTGAAAACCCACAACCTGTAGCCGAGAGCTAAAATGACAGGAAGGAAAAAAAAAAAAGGGCACGTGCTCTGCCTAGCCCTGCAAAGAGGAGCCCATTTCCCCAGTAGGACTTCAGGGTCTGACAGGGCTGAAGTCAGCTCCGGTTCACATAAATGGGAGCCAGAGGCGAGGCCCTCAGCAGGGTCTTGTCTTTTACAGGTCGTCGTAGGGAGCACTCTGGATAATTCAGTTTCTGTCAGAGTTTGGTTAAACCACAGAAGACACCTATGCAGATGCACATATTCAAAACGCAAGTGACACTAAGTCATTTCTGAACTGAATTTTTGGAAATCAATTAAGCTCTAACCAAAGTAGGGCCACAAATTTTGAGTGCGAGCATCCATGAAGGGACATAATGTGATTTAACTAATCCACTAAAAGCTACTTTAGATCAATTTTCTTAAGCATCCCCCATACACATAAGCCCCAAAGCCAATGTCCTCAAAGCACTATTCACGGGTGTCTATGGAGTCCCAAATCTTACGTGCCTTGTACCTGTGGCAAGGATAGGACAGAGCGAAAGCATACCAACCCAGCAAGCCCCAGGCTGGCCACCAAAGAAGCTGCTGAGCTACAGATAAAACCTGGGGGGCACTGGCTCCCCAGCCCCTGGGGAGGGCAATGGAGGAGCTCCCTGCTGCCCAGCCATCGGACACGCTGGCTGTGCTTGCCCACATCCCTGTCCTGCGCTGTGCCCCACGCCGGCAGCTAACGCAGCTACTCTCACTTGCTCTAATGGCTCTCCTTGTAAGGACCCCAGCTCACAGGCTGGTTTCCACAGGGTGCAGCTCCCGGGCAGATGAACGCAGCTGCAAACCTGACTGCCACAACCTCACCCTGCCCCCCAGCACTTTCTTTTTTCCACTGGGTGTTGGTTTTCAATAGGCTTCACACTCCCTGAGGTGACTTTACAGTGGCAGCACTGACTCAGTCTTGTTTAAACTGAAGAGGGAACCGCAAACCTGGACACATAAAGTAAATCACAGAACTACAAAAAGAAATAGAAAAGCGTATTTGGGCGTCTACCTTCTGACTGCTCATGGACATCAGATGAGAAAGCAGGCACCTAAATATGCGCCTGCACCCAGGCTGTGGGGCTTCACCTGGGAGAATGGCTGGGCTGGCATCTCAGAAGGAAAGGAGCCAAGATGCACACAAGCTGGAGGCCAGGAGCACAACCCCAAGGAGAGCTACTGTGATTTAAATTCACACCTCGGCTCCTTTCACCACAACGGGTTTCCTGCGTCAACACAGCCAGAACCAGCAACACACCAACCAGCTAGTGTGTCTAGATAATGCTAAAGGAGTTTCCAAACCGGAGACCTGCAGGGTCACGAATGTCTCCTAAGGAAAGCAAGCCTGCTGTCTGTGGCTTAAAATTTGCTAGAGGGGTGTCTCTGCTGCGGAGAAGCTCTTTTGGGAGACCTTCAGCCAGAAAGGTTGATGGAAGCTACTTGACTGCTGTTAGCCAAGTTAGACACTTCAAATCCAATCCCACTTTGAGATACAGGAAGCAAGCTGAAGCTTGAAAAGGTCAAATCAACTAGTCAGAGAGGTGCCATGGAAAATACTTCAGATTTTAAAGAACCTGTTTTCAATTCTTGTAATGCAGACAAAAAAACCCCAACCCAAACCAACTCCCCCACACTGATTTACAGACAGCTCAATTTGATGGGTGTGCTGCTTTCAGGACGCATTCAGCACTGCCCTCTGTTAAGAGCCCAAAGATGATCATCCCTCCTGTTCCCTTTACGTGCCGCTCCTTACCACTCCTCTCTTCCTCCCTCCCCTCTCACCACCTTTGGCACACAGCGCTCTCCTCTGCAGCTTGTGCCATCTGGAGCAGCCTCCCTACCTCCCTCTCTCTGCCTAAATCAGTTCCATGTCCCTCTTGCTTTCAGCCATGGCTTCGCACGTTCCTCTCCCCAGCTGTGCTGCCTGGTGTCTCTTCTTTATAAGGGCCTTATTAGTGGGGAAAGCTTGATATCTCCTATGCCTCCATACCATGTTTTCCTGCAATTCACACCACTGTGCCGCCTGCTTTTTGCTCCTATTCCCCCTCACTGGTGTTTTTTCTGACTGTTTATGTGGACTACATCACACTATGTGGCAGCCTCATGGGTTTTTGCTGCACGTCAGTGGGGAGACACCCCCTTGCCCCAGCCACACCGTTGACAGG
>NW_010530273.1:12451-18477 GCF_000687285.1 Phaethon lepturus | reverse complement strand
CCCTCCCGCTCGGGGCCCGAGGGCAGGTAGATGGACCACTGGAAGTTCTGCTCCGCCGGGCCCTGGTAGCCGCTCACCTTGCACCACAGCGTGACGTGGGAGCCCTCCGTGCGGTAGAGGGGCCCTTCCTGCACCGCCACTTGCCGCTGGGCCAAGGCCATGCCTGCGGGAGGAGAGGAGCCCAGCGTTACTTCTTGGCAGGCAGCCCTCACGCCTCCCCCCGTACCAGTCCTACCCCTTCCGCGGCTGCGCTCGGTAAGGCAAGACCTCACACCCCGTTTTAAAACTGGCACAGCAACCCCCCAGCTGCGTTGCAGCTTTCTTGGCCATTCAAGGGAAGTGTTTTTTAAAACGCCCCGTGGAAAAATGTGGTGTTGAGATAACATGAAACCTTTCTTCAGTAGCGATAAGAATCCAGGCACGAAAAGGTACTGTGCCACACGGCAACAAACCAGAAACTCAAGCTGACAGGGCTTTGTTTTATAGCACTACTCTCGTTTTCCAGCCCCATCACCCTACGATCCCAGGCACAGGTTGCTGCCGGAGGGCACTGGGAGGTGGCACGCGGCCGCTCTGCGGCACCCTGGTGCAGCACCCAGCCGCTGCGGGGGCTCCCCCGTTCAGCAGCACCTCCCTCTTCTCCTGGCACAGTCCAACCGAGACCGTCTCCTGCCGGGAGAGAGGCCCAGGAGGCTACACTCCCTCCTTGGGCTTCCAGGCTGGAGGCTTCAGCTGGTACAAAATCCCATTCTTCTTTCCCCCCACCAAACCCAGCGCACCTTCTCTCTGTTACGCTTGTAAAGGCATACAGGGAAATACCGTATTTCTGGCACTGCCTTTCCAAGTCTATTCGAAAGGAGTATATTTAGTACATAACAAAAACAATTAAAGTTAATGGAGGGAGCGGGCATACTACACCAAGACTTATTGCCCCTGGCTGCTGGAAATCAAGAGCCAGTACCACACGCTGTACACACGCAAACTGGTGCGGCACGGAACAAAGACAATCCCACAGCACGGCGATGGCGATCTGCTGTATTTTTACACAGATTATGGATGGCTGGCCCTTGGGCTCATGGCACATTACCAGCACAGCCCTCCAGGGGCCAGATAAATTACAGCAATCTATCTTGTTTGTTGCTACATCAAAGGCTCGAGGTCTGGAGACCAGGGTGGGTGTTCATCGGTTATTGAGTTACCAGCAGCACACGCACATGGCGAGGCCAATCACCCTGGCTTCTGTGACTGCTTGCTTGCCATCATAAAACAGCAATAAGCTGATTTAAAGCGGGTCCTGCATAATCACGTTTGGAAATTTTCATCCTGTGTGTGTATGTGTGCACACTGGGGTTTTTTCTCCCCGCCTTGCTCTCTAATTTTCAACAACAGCATTCAAGTCCGGAGAGGAATTTAGCCTTTCAAAAACCAGCAGCTTGCAGGTGGAAGAAGTAGCCTGGCATCTGGAGATTACTGCCTCAATCCCACCCTCTGGACACGGATGTCCAGATACGAAGTTTTTCTCCGCAGCCAGCCTGGACCGGAGCCAGGAGAGATGCTTCTTACTAGCTTAAAACAAATTGTGAAAAATGGGTTCGGCACATCCATCAGGCCGTGCAACTGAACAGATGGGAGTGCAATTCAAACTATTAACTTGGGCTCAGCTCGCTGCTGCTCCAAATTATGTTTCTTTTTACTCTTTATGAAATAATGGGAGGTAAGGGGAGGACGGGGAAAGCTAGCGTGTTCAAAACCAATAAGAAGAGGAACAACAGAGGCAAACGCTCCCCCACTGTTTGCTGTACCAATCTCTTCATTCTGCGGAAAGATACCGCTAGGGACAATAACACATCTAAGGTACAGCCAGCCTCTTCTGTCACCCGGTAAAGGCCAAAGGACAAAGCAAATACTACAGCCTTTGAAGTGAACTGTTTTTAAAACAGCAGGAAGGGTAAGATCTTTATTGCACACCTAAAGATACAATTTTTGTATGCACATGTAGCCTTGCTACAGCATACAGATACCCTGCACGCAATGACACAATTAAAATTGCGCCACAAGGCACACATGCAGCAGTAGGAATTAAAAGTTGCACACACAACACTCATTCAGGTATTTCTCAGCTGAGTGCACGGCCTTTTTTCAGGCTTTTAATGCAGTGCTGGTTTGGATTTTTGGGGGTTTGTTGTTGTTGTTGTTTGGTTTTTTGTTGTTTTTTTTTTCAAAAATAGGAATTCTTTGAGGAGTTTTCCAACTATCCAGTTGAAAAACATCATTTTATCAGAGACATGTATTGGCCCTTCCAAAGCTCACTGGCAAGATCACAACCTCAGGAGCCCACAGTGCAAATCTCTGCACCCTGATGCACGCAGCCTTTTGGTAGATGTCAAATCCCACTGCCCTCATAGCCAGCACTAATGTGGGCTTCCTTCCCTTGCCAGTGGTTTTTGGGACCTTGCCTGTAACCCTACAACCCGGAGTCCTGCTCCAGGTTCAGAAGAGACCCACTTTCTACATTCCTCCTCTCCTATTCCCTCTTGCACTGGATTGCTGCACCTTCCTGATTCAGCCAAAAGTGAGAGAGGCAAGAGCTGAAGAGCTCCTTGCTTCCTGTTCTGGCCCCAAGAGCCTGAGCAGCTGAAGGATGGAAGAATCATAGAATCATTTAGGTTGGAAAGGACCTTTAAGATCATCAAGTCCAATTGTTAACCTAGCACGGCGAAGCCCACCACTGAACCATGTCCCTGAGCACCACATCTACACATCTTTTAAATACCTCCAGGGATGGTGACTCAAGCACTTCCCCTGGGAAGCCTGTTCCAATGCTTGACAACCCTTTCAGTGAAGAAATTTTTCCTAATACCCAATCTAAACCTCCCCTGAGGCAACCTGAGGCCACTTCCTCTTGTCCTATCGCTAGCTACTTGGGAGACAAGACCAACACCCACCTCACCACAACGCCCTTTCAGGTAGTTGGAGAGAGCAAGAAGGTCTCCTCTCAGCCTCCTCTTCTCCAGACTGAACAACCCCAGTTCCCTCAGCCGCTCCTCATAAGACTTGTTCTCCAGACCCCTCACCAGTTTCGTTGCCCTTCTCTGGACACGCTCCAGCACCTCAATGTCTTTCTTGTACTGAGGGGCCCAAAACTGAACACAGGATTCAAGGTGCGGCCTCACCAGTGCTGACTACAGGGGCACGATCACTTCCCTACTCCTGCTGCCCACACTATTTCTGATACAGGCCAGGACGCTGTTGGCCTTCTTGGCCACCTGGGCACACTGCTGGTTCATGTTCAGCTGGCTGTTGACCAACGCCCCCAGGTCCTTTTCTGCTGGGCAGCTCTCCAGCCATGAGAAGCTGGTGCACAAAAAGCCCTGCCCAGCTCCAGAATGGAAGGATGGCAAAACAGTTGGGGTTTTGCTACGACTTGCAGCAAGTTGCTGTTCAGCCTCTGAGGTGAGACACAAAGGCTCAGCAGTTGGTGGAACGGGGTGGGTCTCCAGAGGGGCAGGGAGCGGCACAGCCGCAGCGCTCTTCCTCCTGCCGGGCCACAAACTCCTTCTCCAACACAGATGGGAGCAAATGCTTTCCAACACTTAAAAAAAATCCACACAACAGAAGCAGAGATACATCCCCAAGAAATCATTTTAAGTAAGAAAGGGAAGGAAAAAAAATTCAAAAAGCCAGAGAAAGACATCCACCAGTACAAGCTGTCTCCTCAAATGGTTAACTTTCTGTGTGGTGAAGGGTGTTTGGCAGTTCTCAAGCTCTGGGAATTGCTGTAGCCACAAACATGCAGTATCAAGAAAATAACTGCATTTCTTAGCGAGCAAGCGTTCTGATTAACAGAAATAATGCGCCTGAGATGCCATTTTCAACTCTTATTTTTCCCTCTCAAAGCGAGAGAAGAGCTCACTGGAGGAGGAGTTGTATGCTTCACACCTCCCCTAGGACGCCCAGGAGACGGTTATGGTGGCATTTGGCTGGTACTTCACTGGCACAGCTGGCTTTTAATTGCAAATCCAATATAATTTACTGACAATGCAAGGACTGATATGGAGGAGGTAGAGAGCCAAGAGCTACTTCAAAATTAATAAGAAATGATAGTTTTGTGCATCTGTTTTTTTTACAAAAGGCAGTAAATCCCTCGCAATAAGGAGGAAGCATTCCCGGATCCTTATACCCTACAGATGAGGGCTATTGTCGCCTTTTGAGCTAGGAGCAAAGCCAAACAACACCCAGGCAGCTCTCAACACTTCCACTGGCTTACCCATCTCCCAGGCCCCGTTTGGGAGGTGGGAGGTGCGTGGGCAAAAGAGGCAGCAGCAAGAGGGGATGGTGCAGCTGGGCGATCAGACTCAAGGTCACGCAGCAAAGGGAGTGTGTGGGGTCCCTGCACCTCCCCTACGCCAGCCTGCCCTGTGGGCTCCAGGGCCATGGCCAACGTCATGCGAAGCAGCTCTGAAAGGCAGTTGACAGGCAAGGGAGAAATGCAATGCCCAAGCCACCTGGCCGTTCGGTCTCCCTTGTCCTATCACAGCCAGGACTTCAATGCCTCTCCATTCAATCTACAGGCAAGAAAGGCGCATCGAGCATCCCTGAAGACCTCAGCCTGTGAGTACACTTTGTCTTTGCAAAATCTGCACCCTCCCAGCAACATCAGCTGACTACGGTGAGATCTGACCTTTCCACGGGGAGACATGCAGAGCTCAGTGCTCAGGTTTTCCAGACATGACTGGTCATTTCCAGGTGCCTGATTTGAAATACTTTGAAGATGCCCCATTTCAGAAAGTGCCAAACGCTTACTCTTTGGGAAGGAGGTGGACTTTCAAGTCCCTTTCAAAAGGACAGGCATGCAAAATTCTGAGATCATTGATTCAAGGCTTATCGCAAGGGATAGGTGAGTGTAATGAAAGAAAGGATGGCCGTGCACACAGAAACTCTGCACAGCATTGACACACCAAAAGAGTAAATAAAAATTAGGGACAGAATGGTGGGGAACCTATTGCACAAGCACTCTCCCCATCTCTGCGAGTGTGGGTTATGCCTGCACCACACCCAAAGGCACCACAGCAAGTTGCACCAAGGTATCTTAGATATCAATAATCACTGCCAGTAGACCTTTAATCCAAAAGAGAAACTTGAGCTCTTAGAAGGAGTATTATCCTGGGTCTCTAATCATTACAGAGCAGCTAAAAAAAAGTCCTTCTATTTTCCCTATCTTCCAGAAGCATAGGACTGACAGTGCTGAACACCAAATGGATTATGTAGCTTGAGGAGATGTTTCTACCCCTGCAGCTTTACAGCAGTTTTCCTTCACTTAGGAGCTCTAAAGCAGTTGTCAATAATCGATAATGCTAATCCTATATTTCCTTTAAAAATTACTTTGTGCCTTTGACTACAATCAATTATTAGACAGAAAACATTTGCAAAGAGATCCCTCTACCCTCCTCTCCCCATCTCCTGTGCAATACACAGTGCACATTTGGGGGTTTTTTGTTGTCACTATTGTTTGTTCAATTTGTAAGTGCTCCTGAAAAAGTGTCAGAGAAGAGCAACGATGATAAACACTAGGGAATGGCTTCCACATAAGAAATAATCACAGAATCATTAAGGTTGAAAAGACTTTTAAGATCATCAAGTTCAACCATCAATGCAACACCACCATGCCCACTACACCATGTCCCGAAGGGCCACATCCACATGTTTTTTTGAACACTTCCAGTGATGGTGACTCCACCACCTCCCTGGGCAGCCTGTTCCAACGCTTGACCACTCTCTCAGTAAAGATTTTTTTCCTAATATCTAATCTAAACCTCCCCTGAGGCAACTTGAGGCCATTTCCTCCCATCCTATCACTAGTTACTTGGGAGAAGAGACCAACACCCACCTCACCACAACCCCCTTTCAGGTAGTAGTAGAGATACAGGCCAGGACGCTGTTGGCCTTCTTGGCCACCTGGGCACACTGCCGGCCCATGTTCAGCTGGCTGTCAACCAGCACCCCCAGGTCCTTTTCTGCCGGGCAGC
>NW_010530273.1:9817-12071 GCF_000687285.1 Phaethon lepturus | reverse complement strand
CCAGTTTCTCCAGGAGAATGCTGTGGGAGACGCTGTCAAAGGCTTTACTAAAGTCCAGGTAGACAACATCCACAGCCTTTGCCTCATTCACTAGGCAGGTCACCTGGTCATAGAAGGAGATCAGGTTGGCCAAGCAGGATCTGCCTTTCATGAACCCATGCTGGCTGGGCCTGATCCCTTGGTTGTCCTCCACATGCCCTGTGAGCACTCTCAAGACCAACCGCTCCATAATCTTCCTGGGTACAGAGGTCAGGCTGACAGGCCTGTAGTTCCCAGGATCCTCCTTCCGGCCTTTCTTGTAGATGAGTGTCACATTGGCAAGCCTCCAGTCTTCTGGGACCTCCCCTGTTAACCAGGACTGCTGATAAATGATGGAGAGTGGCTTGGCAAGCTCCTCCACCAGCTCTCTCAGTACCCTTGGGTGGATCCCATCAGGCCCCATAGACTTGTGGGCATCCAGGTGGCATAGCAGGTCCTTAACTGATTCCTTTTGGATTATGGGTGGGTTATTGTGCTCTCCATCCCTGTCTTCCAGCTCAGGGGGATGAATACCCTGCGGACACCTGGTCTGGCTATTAAAGACTGAGGCAAAGAAGGCATTAAGTACCTCAGCCTTGTCCTCATCCTTGGTGACAATGTTCCCCGCCATATCCAGTAAGGGATGGAGATTCTCCTTGCCTCTCTTTTTGTTGTTAATATATTTGTAAAAGCATTTTTTGTTACCCTTTACGAACATGGCCAGATTGAGTTCCAGCTGGGCTTTTGCCTTTCTAATTTTGTCTCTGCTTGACCTAATGAGATCCTTGTACTCTTCTTGAGTTGCCTCCCCCTTCTTCCAAAAGGTGATAAACTCTCCTCTTTTCCCTGAGTCCCAGCAAAAGCTCCCTGTTCAGCCAGGCCGGTTGTCTTCCCTGCCAGCTCATCTTATGGCACATGGGGACTGCCTGTTCCTGCACCTTTAAGATTTCCTTCTTGAAATGGAGCAGCTGAGGACTCTGGCCTGAAAAAAAGATGACTTTAAGAGGATCTGGTAAAGGTCTATACAAATATGCATGCCATGGAGAGGATGGTCAATGATGGACCATTCACCATCTCTTCCAGTTTAAAAACCAAGGGCTGTCAACTGAAACTGGTCATATCCAGTTTTATAAGAAGTGAGGCAGTTCTTGCAGCTGGCCATAACAGACCTTCGGATGTCCTTGCGGAGGTGTGCTGTGGATATGAAAATGAGCTGAAATGTGCTGAAATGTAGATGGGACTTGAAAGAGGCCTACAAAATGTGTAGATCACTTCAGGTTTAGGAGGCTCCTGAAACAAGCTACAATTGCATAGTTGCTTGCCTATGGCTTTTTGAGACCTGATACTGAGCTAGGTGGAGGACCCTTAGTCTGAACTGGTACAGCTGTCTTCATGCCCCTTCACAACTTGTGTCATTGCAGACCATACTCTTCAGCCATACAGGTCACATCTGGTCTGCAGACTATGCATTGGCTATACTACAACAGAAGCTAAAAAAGGCACCATTTCATCTTTTTCTCTAGAAGCGTAGCTATCTCTGCTCTGAACATGGCCAACCAAACTGGTTCCCCCAAAACCCCCTCAGAGCTGAATCAGGAGCCTGTGCCCGTGCGCAGGAAAGGGAAGGGGAGCATGCACACATCCTATTTGGCTATGACAAATTAGCATCTGCAGTAGACCACAGGACCTGGCAGAAAATCCCCCGTAATGAAGACAATTCAGACACAAGTGCTGAAGAGCAAAGATGCTAAAGTGTCTACTTCCTAGTTGGAGAGATGCTCTGGGCACGCACGACCCAGGAGCAGGTGCAGGCACCAAGCGCACCGCAGGCTGTGGCAACTGCTGCCCTCCCGCAGGCCTGCGGCTCACTCAGGCGAGCACGGCGCAGGAGCCCAGGCTTGCCACCCAGCTGGCCCTTGCTCGCCAACACACAGCACGGTGTGAGGCGAGGCGAATGCCAGCAGACTCTTCCCCTGGCTGCGCTCGGCGCCTTCGGCCCTGGCCCAACGCCACAGGAGGCGGCAGGCATACCTGCACCCCGCTCCGACTGCCGAGACGATGCCGTGCCCACAACAAGGGAACCATCTTCATCCAGTCCAAGGGCACCATTACTTTATTAGTGGCGACGTTAATTTGCTGCTTGCCCCCCCGCCCCCCGCCTCCCATACACTTATAGCCCACCACCAACAGGGAAGGCAGCCCTGCGGGGCAATGCCACAGCTCGCGGGCCGCACGC
>NW_010530273.1:0-9804 GCF_000687285.1 Phaethon lepturus | reverse complement strand
TCCAGAGGTGGCGCGCAACGCGCCCCAGGGAAGGGCGGGCCAGGCGGGAGCAGCCTTCGAGCTGCAGCAGTTCACAAGTTGGCCGCTTTCACAAAGTAACGGGGTGCACGTGGTTAATTGTAGCCCAGCAAGCAGGGCTCCCCTGCAACTCGCTTCTCCTCCATTTCCATTCTTCTACCCCAAAAAACAGGAGCATCGTGCCAGGCACAGGCCTTTGCTTCCAGCGAGCTGCTCAGGGACAGTTAACATCCTCCAAGCTCCTGTCCCATCTTAATTCAGATTAATTTTTCAGTCTCCCTTAGGCACGATGCTTCCCAGGGGACGGCCTTTCCTCTCTGCCTTCTGTCCTCCGGGGAGGACGCAGATGGCTCTTGCCAAGGCCAGCCCCTTACTTAGGCCTGCTGTGGCAGCCAGAGAAAAAGCAGGGACTGATAGCAACAAAACGGTGTTTCATTTCAAGAAGGTTCTTCCAAGCTCACTGCCGTCCAGCCACTGAGAACACTTCCCCAAGTAGCCATCTTATCTTTCATCGGCTGAAGACTAACAAAATCTCTGTGGGAGACCCTGCCCCAATGGGCAACACCAAAACAGAGACAATCTTCTAGCAATACGCACCTGCTATTCTGTGAAGTCTCCTGTTAACGCGCACAAATAAAAATTAGGTTCAAGCTTAATTTTTGCATAAATGAGTCACAGCAGGGACAATCTCTGTACACTGCAACCTGCTGCCAGATGGAAAAAAACAATGCTATCAGAAGAAAACATGTGGTAACCCCCCCTCCCTTATTACTGTAAAGCCTCATTCTGGGAAAATACAGTATTTTGCTTGATGTATTTTCGTGTCATGCCAAGAGAGCTCCCTGTACTGAAGGGCTGGCTGGAGCCACCTGCAGATCAACTCTGTCCCTATCCTCCAGCCTTTTGCTTTGATGTTTAAATTGTGCTACCAAGGGTGCCTGATCCCCTATCCTCCTCCTCCTCTGCTCCTGCCACCATCCCACCACTCCCAGCACATGAACCATCCTTCCTGAACTGACTCAAAAAGCCATTCGTTCCTCATTCAAATTCCTCCCACTGCTGAGACAACTAAGGATGGCTAAGTAGAGAGGTCAGCCAGGAACAATTTATACAATAATTGGTATGGAAATATCACAATCAGTGGGGAAATATCAAAGCACGGGCAAACACGACAGGAGCCGCCAATGAAGCTCTTTGTTCTTCCAACACAACTGCTTTCACTCATCTCTGCTAGCTGCTCCGTCTCACAGCCGCTCACTTCCACAGCAGATGTTTACTGTCTTTTAAGAAAAAAATGTTTTCAATAAATACAAAAGAGGTGACATTTCTTTTAATCACCATAGATTGTTCTGGCCTGTGACTAGCTTCCCAAGTTGTGACTGCAAAAGAGGTCTTGTATCTCTGCTATAATTATGCATCCAGTCAGACATCGAACCCCCTCACCAAGATCAGAGCCATTTTTCATCCTTTGGTTCCTCTCAGATCTGGTCCTTATATTGACAGACAACTTCCTTACTTTCCCCAGTACGGCATTGGTATTCTACAGCTGCACAGTGTTAAATGTGATTTGCCCTTGCAATAATTTTTTTTTTTTTTAAGCAAACCTCATGCTATATGGATGTCACATTCCTTTAACTGCTCCCTCTCTGTGTCGACAACTAGGCATGTTAAAATACGCTAGTTTTAACACTGCCTTAGAATGGCACATTCTTGAGCCACAGACCATCTCTATTACTACAACTTTTAAACTTCTAAAAATGTTGGAAGGAGGAAGGAATAATTCATTAGCTGTGTTGGACACTGAGAAGACAAGAAACAATAGGATTGAACAGCAGAGATTCAGGTTGGACATGGGGGCTAGGTATATTTTTAACTTCACAGCAGCAAGGAAAGCGAGGCCCCAGGGAGGCTGCTTTGTGAGACTGAAGTGTCTCATACTACAGCTCCCTCTGACAGACATTTACCTTCTTCAGGAATACCATAGGTGGAGGTGAACCTGCGCCGAGGGATGCACGACAGGAGATCTCCCTGCTCTTACAGTTTTATCGTTCTCAATCATCCCATCAGAAAGTAGATTTAAAGTTACTTGGCTGCACTAAATTTTGAAACTAATCTTTAATCTAGTACAGCTTTCCTTTGAAAAGTCACGGAGCCAAGCATCCAGAAGCCAGCCAGCCCGGCTTGCAGTCAGAGAAAAGAGAGCAATGCCCCACATCAACAAAAGGAAGGAGGATGGCAGGGCAGCTGTCCTGCACACAGGTCCCGGAACTCGGCAGCTCGTGGTGCCCAGCCTCCTTACTTCACACGGGCTTTGAAGCTGGTGGATCAAGGTGTACCTGACGTAAAAGGTGAATAACGATACGTGCTGATGTACAAGGGAAAGACTGAGCTGACTGTGCTGCTGGTTCAGATTCATAATGGTAAACAACTGCTGGGGGCTCAAATATCTTTGTGCAACACACCCACTGCTTATTATAGTTTGACTATCTTCCTGCAAAGATGCCAAGGAAAAAAAGTCCTTTATAATCTGCAATCCTGGTGTTTCCCAAAGGGGAAACCAGTTTTGACTAAGTCCACAGAACAGCAGAGAACTCCAGTAACACTATAGTCTCTTTGCTGTACTTAAGGTAGAGCCCAACCCACGAATCTATGTAATCAACTATTTCCCTTCCTCCAAGGTCAGAACAGAACCTTCCCAGCCCTTTTCCAACTCTCAGGTCAGCATGTTCTTCATATACCATACCATCTTCTCCTTATCATTATGGGAAAAATACGCAAGCAGAAGCTCCCTGGCAGATTATTCTTACATTGGGCTTATGCAGGCAGGAAGCATTGGCTTGCCCGCACACTACTTCTAACTTGCACTGCTCCTTGCGTCTTATCCTCAGGAGTTTCTTCTTTCCTACAGCCCACTGAATGCATGCCCTGCTGACTTATACCACTACTGCTGGTTCTAGGTCTGGTTAAGCACTATGATACACAGCAGCATGTACAGTGGCCTGCTGGAACGCTCAAGGCAATGCCTACTTTTATATTTTCCAATGAAAAGCAGTGAGAGCTTCATTACTGCCTTCCCAGCCTGAGCTTTGAAGCTATAACCACAGGTAGTCACTGTAAGATTTAGTGTAGACCTGCACAAAAAGTGAAGTCTCCCAAGATTCCTATGTGTGTTTTTTCTTCTGTTCTTTTAGCTCTTAAGACACATGTAAGGACAGACCATTTACCCTGGCATCTCTCGTACTACCCCCAGACCTCTAAAAGATTCAGCATTGTCGTGCTAGTACCAAAGCTATGAAGCATCAACACAGATTTCAGACCGCTGAACTCTTAGCTGGTATGTGTTCCCAACCTATCAAGAGGAAGGTGGGGAAATGAAATTGTTCGAGCAACAAAGCTAGGCAGGAAATTTCTGACATAGTTCATTATGCCCTGCAGCCTCTGTATTTCTTTTTATTATCGTTCTTTAGTTTTCAGGTCCTACATGTTCAACAGCCAGGGTCACTCTTAGAATTGTCAAACGTTATTCCCTGTGCAATCACTCACTCTCAGACAATAAGAAACTTCATTTTGTTTCACAGTCAATAATGTTTTAATGTCACTTCTTTTTTCATCTTCCTGCATGCTCTGCAATCCCTCCCAATATTAAACAACTGAATGTCCCTATTATTGCTGTAACTCACCTCATAACATCCCAGATGCTTAAAATACTCTCCCAGGAGAGAAGAGGGTAGAGTCCCAAATCTCACCTTCACATTTATCCTTGCCAAAAGGAAATAGCATTTACTACCTTGTCTTTCATTACAGAAATTCCCGCTCTTTCATGAAAAGGTCTCTCAAAATACTTCTGATCCACAGACAGCTTGGTTTCTTACATTCCCTCAAATTTGCTTTTCCTGAAGAAAAGCAAAGCTTCTTGCTCTCTTCACGGAAGTTGCTTATTCGGCTTCCTTCCCCTCCCTTTGCTCAGAGTGGCTCTAGGTGTTCCCTTACTTTGGTAAGGATGCCATTTAGGAGTTCAGCGCCCTGACTTCCTCTAGGACCTTTAACTTGCATGCTTGTTCTTCTGGGCTAGGGCCAGATCATCTCCTTTCCAAACTCCAAATCGGCTCCCTCAATTAGCCGTTTATGAATTGCTCAACCCCACATCGTTTGCTTTCTAAGGAGACTTAACAATGATCCGTTAGATATGGACAGGTTTGAAGAGCTGATGACAAACCACAATGCTGCACACCCCTCCCTCCCTCCCAAAGTGCACTGCTCCTCCAGCACTCCAGCTGTATCCTTAGGCATCGGCTCTGCATCTGCTCCCCACCTCCTTTTGAGCACACAGTTCTGCAGAAGTGCTGCTGCAAGAAGTTATGAAGTGTAATATCTAGAAATGAATGCAGCCACGAGCAATCTCTCCCGCTTCCTTCTGGCGGCTAAAGGAACATTTGTGCCCCTCACCCATGGCCATTAGCATGAGAGAACATCCAATTCGCAAGGCAAAGCTGCCATCTTGTACACCATCTTCAGCAGAAAGAGCTTTCAGGTAAACAGTAAATTAAGTTATCCCCAAAGTCAAGTGAACTGGCTAAAAGCATGCATTTCTCTAGAATAATTTTCCTAGCCTGTTAGGATCACAAAAATACAAAGCATGGCCGCACAACAGCAGACAGTTTCCATTTCCCCCCGAAATTCTTCTGGTTTCTTCTCTGTTCTCTGAGAACCAGCAAGATGCTGCCTCTCAAAACCTCTGCGACTCAGATCATCCCTGAAAGCCACAGATCCAGGGAGATTCTTCAGCTGTCTGCTGCCTCTTATTGCTAATTAAGATGTCAGAATTCTTTGGCACCTTACACTGTAATTTACTACTTTGACATGCTACAGAGACTATCAGCAGTTGTCACCAAATTACCAAGACTCCCATTTCAAATGGAAGGACAGGTGCTTTCCGGTATTTGGAAATGAAATTAAAAAAAAAAAAAAAAGAAAAAGAGATGCAGAAGCATTTACGTTACTTTGCTTCCAGTCTGGGAGAAAGGTACAGTCATTCCCTCTATGCACATTCACAACACAGTACTATCACCAACAAGTAATAAGGAGAATCAAATACAATTCTCCTCACTGGGGAGGAACAATGCCAGGCATCAAGGGGGACTGACCAGCTGGAAAGCACAAGAAAACACTTTTTTTTTTTTAAAAAAAAACATGAGGGGTGACTGAGCACTGGCACAGATTGCCAGGAGAGGTTGTAGAGCCTCCATCCCTGGAGATATTAAAAAGCCACCTCGACATGATCCTGTTCTAAGTGGTCCTGCTTGAGCAGGGGGCTTGGACCAGATGACCTCCAGTGGTCCTTCCAACCTCAACCATTCTGTGAAGCACACTCCAACAGGATTGCAATGCTGCTGCTATAGGCTCTCATTTACCTTAGCTCAGCACCAAGCACCTACTCAGAGCAGCCTCACTGTGCCAGCTTCCCTGCAGTGAAAACAGCAGCTGAAACAACCTCATCCCAGGAAATTCAGTTTAGAAAAGTGGTTTCACAATGAGTTTAAACTGATCTCAGTACCACCTGCCATGGAAGGAGGAAAAAAATAAAGCAATCTTGCTTTCTCACTTGCTTTATTCCTAGCAACATACACACTCCCCTCCCTGTGCTTGACCGCCATAGTGAGCTGAAAGAAGAATGACCCAAAGAAAGAGTTACTTGTTTCCACTAAGATAGCAAGAACACTTTTCTTCTTTGAGGTTTGGGGACAGGGGCAAACAAGCTGGGATATTCCACCAGCTCAGCCGCACTGTGAAATGGCACCTTCAGACAGTCAGCAGATGGGCCAGGAGAGGCCGGAGAGCAGGAGAGCGCGAGGCGGCGTGTGAGGGAGTGCCGTGGTCTCTCTCCGCTGGGAGACCCTGATGGCAGGTCTCCAACAGGCCTTGTGGCAAAGCATCAGGTGAAGCAGTGCTGCAGGTGCTTGCTGCAGGCTACTCCCAAGGACACGGAAGGAAATGAAAGGGGTCCAAGCCACCATTTTTAGCAGACGGTGCTAAGAGCGAGGGACGTAATGAGGCCTAGCTTCCTATGCCATCAGGAGGGAGGCTGTCTCTGATACTAATGACTTGACTGGAAGCTTCAGCTGGAGCTTTTCGTCTGGCTGGCTGAGTCATTTGGAGGCACTGCTAGAGCCCTTGAAGAAAAGGGTCTCCTTCAGTCCCCTGCCACCCCCCCTCCCCCTGACTCAGCTACCTACTCTTCACAAGCCTTGCAGGAACGCATTTACTTCCAAGCTCTCTACTCCCATCAAATTAGTGTGAAGTTGGCCAAAGGGCTGCCAGGTTATCCGGGAAGGGGCGGCAGACGAGGCGGCACGATCAGATAAGCTGTCTTTCTCCGAGAACCCAGCCTGATGAAACCCAACAAGAGGCAGAGGCTGGGAATCAAAAAAGCCACACGGAGGGAAGAAGTGCTAGAAAAGACATGGTAGAACAAAGGATGAGAAGGCATCTTAAAGGGAAGACAAACATCTTGCATTTGGCGGGGCCAGAGGAGGAGGAAGTAATCTGAGGGTTCAGGGGAATGCGTAGACAACAAAACAACCTGCACTGCTTTCAGAGGCCGAGACGCATAGGAAGTGCTGCAGCTTACACTTCCTAAGCAGAAAGACTCAGGTGAACATGCGCATGCATGTAAGTGCGTGCGAGGGATGGAGGTCAAGATTTTAATTTGAACAGAAATATGAATTCATAACATCAGCAGAGAGAGGCCAGCCCAATTTTCACTAGTGGATAAAATTACCCAGAGGCAGGGACTATAGGAAGTGGTGGATAGGGTCATAGAAAGAACCCCTTATAACCACAAAAAAACCTAGACCCTGAAGCTGGGCAGGGTGTACTCATGAGAATGTACGAAAACCTGTGTTAGAGAGGCAGAGGAAGGCAAAGACAACAGGGCTCAGAGGAAACCATTCCAAAAAAAGATACCAAAACCAGTTATTGCAAGGGCAATTGCCAAGCAAAGGAAGGTAATGCTGGAGCACGACCGAGACGTAGAACAGTGGGGGCTACTAAGAAAACCCTTGCAAAGTAAATCAGGGAGACAGACTAAACTGGCAGAGAGCTGGGAGGCGACAGCTCCAGACAGAGCATCCCATGGGGCTTGCAGAGGACAGAGCAGCTGCTGCAGGAGGAGGGGATAAAGCAGCTTTGCACTGAGAGAGGCTACGAGTAGCAAAGCAAATGACAGAGAAAAGGGAAAAATGAGCTGGGACCCTTAAAGCAAGCAAAAGGGTTAGAAAATCTCCATGCTTTTCACAAAGGTAGGAGGGGAGCACAGGACAAACCCCCAGGTAAAGGCAGGCTATTATTTATATGCCAGTCCTCTTTGTAAAGTCACTAAGGTTTGAGGAGCAAATCTGAAGCTGGAGAAGGGGCTATCCAGGCTGAGAGGGGAAAAGTACCATTAGCATCATTCAGTGAAGCAGGAGAAGTAAAAGTGTTTGTGAGGAACAAGGCCAAGGGAAGGAGCTGAGCGCTCGCTGAGACAGGGAGGTCAGCACAGTCGGGGGACTTACGCCGGCAGTGCACCACTGCACGACAGCAGGAGCAGAGGGAGCAGATGGTGGGGCCGGGAGATGGGAGAGAAGGCGGAAAAAGTGTCCTGGGGGATGGGGGCAGATGCCACCACATCGGTGGTGTAAACAGCTATGGGACACGAATACTGACAAAGGAGGGGTGAGAGGAAATCCAAGTCCTGGGTGCAGGAAGAAAGGTGGCACCAGGGGTGGCAGGGGAGGTGGAAAGCAGAAAGACCCCGAAAGGGGAGAGTGGTGTTGGCTGAAAAACAAGACAAGCAAAAGCCCAGCTGGCAAGCCAGGTACCTCATTATGGCACGGGTGATCCAGGCCCAGGGAGGAAGGACCCTGGACTAACCAACAGCACGTGCTGAACATGAGAGGCCCCAGCCTTCAGCACCAAGACAAGAACTACACACAAGAGATGTGATGGAGGAAGGGACGTGACCTTAATGACTACAAGTCTCACTTGATGTATGGAGTCTGGAAAAAGCTGCAAGTTGGATTTTTTCAGGATTACAGCATCAGCTCAGCAACACCACACCTCAGGCACAAGTCCAAACGCCCTCCTGTCTCCCAGAGCAACACTTCTCGGCACCCACATGACGAGACGGGGCATTGCAGCCCAAGAGATGCTCCAGAGGCAATACATCCCGACTTCAGCAAGAGCGGACTTGCCCCTTCATAGGGCTGCAGGTTTATCTGAAGGTCTGGAAGAAAGCACAGTCCCAGTTTCTCGGCACAGACTACGTGTCTAAGGGTGACTAAACAGCATTTGTCACTAAACAAAAAAATCTTTCCCAATCAACTGGGAAAAGGAGGGGGGGTGTGACGTAAACCCTTCCTCTGCTGATAACACCACACCGAACATCCTCCAGCCTACGCTCCCCGATGAGCAGATGTATGCAGAAGTTTTGATCTTCAGCTACTTACTTAGCAGAGCCTAGTCCCCTCTGATCAGGGAGTTAAGGAAAGGCTTACATAGCTACCAGGGAGGGAGGCTTTTTATTTATCTGATTTCAACATGCCCAAGTTATCAGACTCTAGAGGAATTCAATTA
Organism: Phaethon lepturus; assembly: GCF_000687285.1. Classification (NCBI taxonomy): domain Eukaryota; kingdom Metazoa; phylum Chordata; class Aves; order Phaethontiformes; family Phaethontidae; genus Phaethon; species Phaethon lepturus. The sequence goes on along the minus strand of NW_010530273.1, from coordinate 1,173 downwards.
ATGAGAATACAACTCTTGTTTGATGCAAGTCTGGAAGGGTGGGTTGTTTTCTGGTTGGGTTTTTTTTTCTGTAAATAGCTGCACCCCAGAGATTTTTACACTGATTATAAGCCTTAACAGTGACTGACTGATGCAAGTTGGACAGATACAGCAACCGCACCAAAACGCCACACACGCTCCAGACCTGTGGGGGACTGACAGAGCTGGAGGAGACCAGCACAAAGGCAGGCAGGGCGAAGGGGACGCAGGGTGAAGGGGACGCAGGGCTGGGAAGAGCAAGCCCAAACGAACTGATGATGATATTCCTCCCCTCCTCAGTTTACTGCAGCAGACTGCAAGTGGTGAGGGTTGACACCGGTTGCATCTAAGCACCCACTAGCACAGCTTCATGAGTACCTGCCCGCAGTAGCGATGAAATACCACCTCCAGACACGGAGGTAAAATTAAATGCCCTGCACAAGCTCGCAAGGCAGGGCCGGGGCACCGCTGGTGCACAGCTGCTCCCAGTTAACAGCCCAAAGCACGCAAAAGCCTCCCCCGGCACCCAAAGCCACGACCCTCCCGGGCTGAGGAACTCAGCATGCGCTCCTGCCAGGGCTTCCAGCCACCACGGCATGCCCAGGGTTGCCCCATGAGGAAGGAGGATGAACCCGAGGGGACTGCGGCACATGCCTCAGATTCCCGCTTCAGGCCAGGCCATGAGGGAGAAGGCATCAAGTTGTCTCCACCTGGGACAGAGCTGCTGCCGAGGAGTGCCCGCGGCTCTGACGCAGCTCCCGCCCTTCCTAGCGGGCTCCAGCCTCGCTGGCTCTCTGCTGGGGCCGCTCACCCACGGCCGCCCAGCGAAGCAGCATGAACGGGACCCAACCTGCCTCCCTGGTTGGAGTTTTGCCAACTTGCCCCTCGGGCAAGCCCAGGGGTTGAGCCCAGTGCATTAGGACAGCTATGGGTCACGCCTGGGCCCGGGCTAGCCACCGGCACCATGAAAGAGGGCGAAAGAAGGAACTCTGACGGCAACACAGGCTTTGGAGAGTTTCACTCAGATAATCCTCTCCTAAGGTTGGCCGGCTGGCTTTAAAGAGAACATAAGGAGCAACATTACAAATCACTGAACCGATGGGAATCAAACACGGGGTGCAGAACTCTTCACAGAATCACAGAAACACTAGGTTG
>NW_010530272.1:4528-4777 GCF_000687285.1 Phaethon lepturus | reverse complement strand
TCAGAGCCCAGGCTCTGGTGTTGCAGGAACACCTCACGTGCCTCACGCCGCGCAGCCCCCGGGGCGTTTTTCAGCCGGCGAGCCTCTCGCTGTGTGTAGATAGACGCACACATGGACGGACGGACAGACGGACAGACTGGCCCCAACACCCGCTGTGTCCAGCGATGCGACTTGAGTCCGGGCTTAACCCCCTCCCCGCTGCAGGGGGCATGTCCTGGGGCTCGGCCCCGGCGCGGGGGGGGGGGCGCG
>NW_010530272.1:567-4367 GCF_000687285.1 Phaethon lepturus | reverse complement strand
GTGGCTGGAAGGAGGGTCGGATGGAGAGGGCGGCTGGCAGGACACCCCTCTTCAGGCTGCAAACCCCGAGCTGTAGGAGGAGAGTGCGGAAGGTGGGGGAAACTGAGGCAGGGAGCTCGGTGGACGCATATGGAGAGGGGCGGCTGTTGGTGTGACTGCCCCTTCTGCAGAGCGAGGGCGAGGCGCGGGCTGAAGTGCCCTTGCGGGGGACGAAGGAAGCCAAGCTGAGGCATCCCCACCCGGGAGAACACGTCCATGATGCGGAGCCGGTGGAAACCTCGTCCTTCCCCTCCTCTCGCAGCCTCCCCTCTGCTGGGGCTGAAGGTGGGGAGACTGGCTCTGCTTCTGCCTTTTGCGGTTGCTATTTCCACTTTGTTTCAGGTTTCTCCTCTGTTGGGACTTCGGGCCTTCCCGTTCCCCAGGAATTATATAATTGCTTCACAACATGCTGCAGGAATAGTCGGGGAGACGGCTACAGCTAGCACAACAACGGTGACAAGTAAAACATTAATTTCTGGAGTTCTTTTAATTAATTCATCAGGAATCGTGCTGTGCGGGATGATTACGTTAAAGTGTTTAATTACAAATTTATATGTAATGATGCACTTTAATTACTCTGGACTGGTACAATATTATTGGGCCCTTTTCCCAAGATTCCTGGCACTGGGTTTGGGCTGCACATAAGCAGTGCCATGGATGCTTGTGCCTCTAAATTATTTACATGGCATGGGAGAAATCCGGTCCTGATTGATGAGAGCAAATTCTCCCCTTAGCTGAACGGGAGCGAGGGCCATGGGGAATCCGGAGAAGGAAGGTCAGTGCGGCGTGTGTGTGTGTCAGGCAGAACATCAGGGCATTTTTTGTTGGAAGAACGGAGGTTAATCTGGTGGCAACTGAAGTGATGGAGAGCCAGGCACGATAAATATTTATCAAAGGGACCAGCGTCAGGATTCTGCTTCACCGACACGGATACGTCCCGGATGGATCTCACGAAGCAGCACGAGATGCTGCCGCGAGCAGCCCTCGCCAAGCACACGGGGTGGTTTTCTCCAGCCCCTCTCCCTTTGCTTGTCCCCCTTCCCTTTGTCTGGCCCGTCTTTGTGTGCACGTGTGCGTGTGCTTTTTTTTTCTTCGGGCTCCCGTTCTCCCCTCGTCCCGTCTCGATTTGCCTCCGTGCGCGGGGAGCATCTGTCATTCTTCTTTCTCCTTTGTCAGCATCCTCCCAGGCTAGACGGACCCCAGCGGGGCAGCCACGCTGTCATAAAGCCCTGCGAGCTGAAGTGCTTCAAGTCTGAGCTTGGCCTGTCTTCAAGCTGCTCTACGTGCAAAATAACCAGTTACGTAGTGCAGATCTGTGTACACATACGTGTGTGTGTGTGTGTGTGTGTGTGTGTATCTCTATCTGTGCTGCACAGTCATCTGCAGGGCAGGCACTGCCTTGCTGTTGTGGTTCGCAGCGTCTGGCACACGAGGGTCTGGCAAAAATGGTTTTCGTTTGCTTGAGTTTGGAGAACAGGATCTGGCAAAGAAGAAATCGGACAATTTCTTCTTCAAGAGCAAGGGACAGAGAAATCAGCTTTGGGTTTGTTACACGGATGGATCCCTGCGGGTGCACCGGTGAGGTTTGGTGTAGTGTCGCTGACACTTGTCTTGCAGTGGGTTTGTGTCACTGTAATTGCAACCAGAATTTGCTGGCAAATAGCAGCAAATGGACCCTGTGAGACGCTCTGCTCCACGGCAGCCGGGACTTTGCATGCCTATTCCTTGTGCGGTTGTGGAGGTGATGCGCTGCTTTGTCTAGGTCTGCGGGGTCCCGAGGTCCGAGCCATTTAGTTGTGTTACTTGGCTTTGAACACACACACGCACAGAAGTCACTTGCAGTCTCTTTGTGGGGGTGCAAGTTGCTTTTATTGGTGAGCCGGTTTCTGGGGGACCTGGCTGAGGAGAAATGGGAGTTTTCTTGGGAGATGGCAGAAGTTCTGGGGCAGAGGCAGGTGATGGTTGCCTTCATGGCCAGCACCCGTTGCCTGCTCTCCAGAGCACCAGAGCTCAGCGGCTGCTTTGCTGCAGTTGAATTGCGCTTCAGACCTCTGTGGTGGGATCACTGCGGTGGGATCACTGCGGCCGTCTCACCTCCTCCGTACAGACAGACAGACCAAGTTACAGAGTTTCGAGAGCTGCTGGGCCCCGGCAGGTTGGTAGGTGAGAGGAACTTCAGTGGTTTCATCTCCTGGGGGTGTCAGCAAGTGGGAGACTGTGTTGACTTTGCCTTCATTCATTTTTCTCAGAGCTTTGCAAGTCTTTGCTGATTCGTAGTTACTTTTTTTCATCTCCTCATCTAGTCTCCATCTCTCCTGCCTCTTCTCAACTTGTCTTGACCCCTCTTGAGCTGCTCCACCATCTCAAAGCCATATTTCATCCCAGCAGTCCTGCAAAGGGAGTTTGTTCTCCCTTACTGGGTCAGCCATGGGGGAGCCCGGATTTGGGCAGGTAATGCTGGGGAGGAAGAAGGTCGGGATATGGACCAAGAGCAGCCAACCGCAGAACAGAGGGGGATTTAACAGAAGGGACCAGACCCCTTGTCTGCTCAGCTCTAGACACCTCTAAACCTCTTTGTCTGCAGAAAAGGAGTAAAAAACGGATCTTTTGGTAATCTCTGAGTGGCTGCTGCCTGGAGGCATGTAGCTCAAATGACGCCCAGTGACAGCCCCAGGAATATTAGTTGCAATTTGGTCTATGGCCAAGGAGATCTTCACGAGGAAAGAACACCACAGCTCCTACAGGGCTTAGACAGGCAGGAGAGCTCATTGCTGGGGTGACTGGGCATGGAATTAAATGGAGAAGGGTATGGGCTCACTGGGTCCACCTGAAGCACTTGGTGTTCATCTGCTGGATGATCAGATCGTCGATATGTGCAAAAATGGTAGCAAAACAGGGTGCTGTAAGGAGCTGGTTCCTGCAGGGTTCCCCATACAAGAGCTCACAGCCCACACTGTCCATGCTCATGCTGTCGGCTGGATGTGGCTCCCGGAGATGTTCATTATCTTCTGGAAGGTGTCAGGGCTGTTACAAGAGGCAGTGTAGCTCTTCTGCCATCAGCAGGGGTGGCAGAGAGGTTCAGATGCCCTCCTGGCACAGCAGGTAGTGCCTGGTGAGGCTGACGCAGACCTGCGGCACAGGGAAGCTGCAGCAGCCCCGGTGGGTCGTTTCCTAGTGTTAATTATGGATCCAAATTTGCAATCCAAGCCTTCCTCTGAGTTCCTGGCAGCCACCACTCACTGAAGATGGAAAGGGGCACGGCGACCATGTCCTCCGAGAAGACGTAACGCAGGGCACGTGGGATAAACCCTTGCGGGGTGCCCACCCTGGGCAAGCAGGAGGCTAACAACTGCTGAGCGAGGGAGGTCCTGGTGGAGAGAGGCCCTCCGCCTGGGAAAGCGGGCTGGAAAGAGTCCCGCCGGGAGCCCAAACATGCATCGCCCTGCTGACGCGCAGCAGCTGCGGCTCCTGGTGATGCTGTGCTGAGGTGAGGGGGGAACCCCCCTTTTCTTCCATGGGAAGACAGGGTGTTTGCAAGCCCAGCTCGCTAGAAAGCTTTGTCTCCTGCGTACCCTCTCCTCTGATGGTCAGGCTGTGCAGAAGCTGTCCCAGCAGATGGAGGTGGTCGCTCGCCGCACGCGGAGGGGAGCGAAGCCCTTCTCCCCCACAGGCTTCCCGTGCCTTCGCGACCGTCTTCATAAGGTGCAGCTGCGCTTTGGCCGGGAGCGCCGGGCGCCTCGGCGAGTGCAGCGGTGCTGCTT
>NW_010530272.1:0-539 GCF_000687285.1 Phaethon lepturus | reverse complement strand
TCGGGCCTTTCCAAGCCGGGGCTGCTCCCAGCGTTCGGCATCGCACATGCCAGGTCATGCAAGCCTTTTCCTGGCAGCCTTTGGAGGGCAGGGTTTTGCGAGCAATGGCAGGAGAAGGGCTTTCCTGGGGGGTGAGTGGGAGACGGGGGGGCTGCGATCAAGGTACAGGCAAAGTGTGTGAGCATCGTGAAGGGAAAACCAATAGACTCACGTTCATCCTGAAATCCTGGAGTGGGATGTGTCCTGCATGTGTTGGTAGCAGCTGTAGACTCTGCATGATGGAGTTTGTTACGCTGCCACGCAGGCTTCGGATGTCCCCCTTTTTTTTTTTTATCCACTTTGACATTACTCTAGACATCCAGAAATGGTTTTAGTGCTGGTGCTTGCTGTGGGAGGAGGAGATGGGGTGCTGCACACATCCCCCCCTCTCCCAGGTGTGCCGTGCCAGCCAGAGGCACAGGGCAGCTTTCCAGGGCGGATCCCCCCAAGCCGAGAGATTCGTTCTGCCGTAAATAATTCCCATTTGTGGCTTTTCTCTC